>NC_056741.1:515363611-515386111 GCF_019279795.1 Protopterus annectens
ATATTAATAGAGTTAAATAAAACATATTTTTTACTATTATTTAGTTCTAATTATTATTAGTTAAAGCATGACAGATTATTTACAAACAAGCATAAGCAGTGTAATCAAGAAAGTATAATTAGGAATAGCATTTGAAGAACATATAAACTTTTTACAAGGAATAAATATGTTATTATTCTATTAATCATATTTTCATTACTCTTCTCTCCCTGCCCTCCACCACCCTTTACCCACCACATAATCTAAATAGAATGTCATTGTTTAAACAAAGAAAAGAAGAAAAGAAGAAGAAAAAAAAGAAAAAGAAATGTATCAAATTACTGACCTTACTTCTCCTTTTCAGAAAGAGAAACCAGTTGAATCATAACTTGCCATTAAATCTCCAGGTATTTTGACTAGTTATGAAACAAAACATTTCTTTGCACACAGAGAATAACTTTGAATAAATCTTTTTCAAAATATTTCTTGCTTCTTGGAAATGCAGGAACTATATTTAAAAAGATTAATAATGAAATAAAATGATGAGAGAAAAAAAAACATAGAACAAATCATTTGTTTTTTAGTCTCTTCTTCTTCTCTGAAGTCTTCCACAAAGTTTCAGTTGCCAGTCTCTTTAATGAAGGACTAGCCCATTCCATTTCTTCTATTTTATCCAAAATCTTATTTTTTTTGATAAACAGTAAAGCAGAGTCTAAGTCATCGAAAATTTTAGGACCAACAGGAAGGAAGATTTTAAGCTTGGCAGGAAACAGAAGGTATGTTTTAAACTGTGCTTTTTTAAGCTCCCTTATTAGTGGCAGAAAAACTTTTCTTTTAGCTATTACCATGGAAGAATAGTCATTGTCAAAACGCACAGTTGTGTCCTTAACCTTAACAGGAGCTTTAGCCCAAGCAGATTTAAGAACCATCTCTTTATCAAAAGATGATAGAAATCTAACTATAACTGATCTAGGATAGTTTTTGTTAGAGTTTGTATTAGCTATAGATCTATGTGCTCTTTCGATACCAAAAGAGAATGCTTCTGGTAAGTCTAAAGTTTTAGGGAGCCATGTTGTTAAAAAAGAAGTAATATTGTTACCTTCAATATTTTCTGGCAGTCCAAAAATCCTAATGTTATTGCGCCTAGATCTATTTTCCAGGTCATCCAGCTTTGTTTGTAAATGTGTATTTTGTTTCAGCAGAAACTCAATGTTGATTTCCTCTTCTTGTATTCTATTTTCCATGTCATTCACAGCTTCTTCTATGCCTGTCATCTGGATCTTCTGTTGTTGCAGGTCTATATGTAACAAGTCTATTTGTTTTGTAGTTTTTCTATGAAGGTGTCTATTTTAGTATCCATTTTATCCATCTTAGCAGTAAGTTGCTGGATTATAATTATCAGAGACTGAAGTTCTTTCTTGATGCTGGGGTCTTGAGAATTTGTCTTACTGGAACTCATTTCAGACTGATAAACTGACAGGAAAATTTCCAAAGTGATTTCTGACAGGAATATTGTTAAGATTTCCTTTCTTTTTTAGATATAGTTCAAGAACTATATAAAACAAACATATTTAGAAAGAAAATTACTTCAAAAATTAATTTTTAAGTAATTAATTCCTGTCAGTGTAATGAAATTGGTGGAGCTGAAGAAATCTGCTGCTATCCTGTGTTCATCCTTGGCCACGCCCCAATCCAGCCCCTCTTCTGAAGAATCAGACTCCCTAGTCTTTTTAGCTGGGATAGAGGACCAAGGAGAGGCAGAAACAGACACCCACCTGAGACTGTCATAAGGGCATTAGGGCAGTGAACAAGCCCTGAGTAAAATCTTGCCATTCTCTATATGAATCCTAAGCAATGGGAGGAATGTGCCTAGTTTTCTGCTTCTTCCTCATAGGGACATCTGCTCTGACCAACCAAGGAGAGTCAGAGACTCAGTAAGGGTACCAGGGACCTCCTTCCTCACCAGAATCTGGGAAATCCCCTTAGACCCTTTAGAAAGTATCAGCTGTGGCTCCCCTCAATTTCCACTGTAGATGCTTGCATTGCCTTGGAGGACATAAGTGAAGATGGTACCATGCAAGCCTCTGAAAGGGTCAAAAAGAGGAAACTTCACCAAACAATCACTGAAATCTTCAGTCACCTTGAGAGAGAGACATCCGGCAGAGGCTGGACAGCAGCAGAATCAGACAGAGACTTCTTGGTCTTCTTTTTGAGAGATGGCTGTAATTCAGGATGGGCAAACATGGCCATGGAACCTTGGGTCAAAAGTTTGAGCTGTTGGTTTTCAAGGTAAATATATAGAAATGACAGATGGCTACAAAGTGTTTAGGGCACAAATACATGACAAATGATTCACTGGATATAATTTTGTGAGGCAGAACAAACATTTCTTGTGACTGTCTTTATGGAGAACTTGCTTCACACACTGACATTTTCCCTTCCTGGATGACATCCACCTTAGGTACATAAATAAAGGAAGAAAAAGAAGAAACCCCAATGGGGCACTTATTTGTAAATGGATTAGTAAAAAACAGCTCAGTGAAGGGCATTCAAACTGATGTTGAACTATGGCATTTGGACTGACAGCAAAGAAGTTCTGAGTATTCAGTGTACATATGTTACTTTTGTGCCCTACACCTGTGTGGTGAACATATGGCTGATGCATGATGCTGGGACGATGTAAAGGTGTTGGTATACTGGTCAATTATTTGGTTATCCTTGGCAGGAAATCTCATAGTTATTAAATACTCCAACAATGATATGGAAGGACATTAAGAAGTATGAAACTGTAATTACTGGCATTATTGATTAACTCACTGTAATCCTCAGTGATTTATCAGAAAATAAAAAAGTTAGCAAAGGTATTATCACTGGTGCAGAGAGCAAAGGCTCCATGTTCTTAATGAGTTGCTTAATGTATTCAAAGGTACAGGTTTTGATTCTTTCTACCTTTATTTGTCTATTGTGTGACTCTGAGTAAGTCACTTAACCAAATGTTTACCCATTAAAGGGGTACAAATAGGTTAAGAAAAGGACAAGGTGCACATATGATTCAAAAACAGATGTTCCGTTCTGACTTATAAGAGTTATAATGGCTGACATAAATATTAGCACACAATATTGTACTTTTAATTTTTAAACTTTTTTAAACGTTTGCAATTAATAGTTCTGTCTCACCCATTTAAGGCAGTCTTCTCTGAGACTGCCATAAATCAGAGCTTTGTCATGTCAAGCACCGACATCACATTATAGCGGAGTTTTAACTCAACATCTACTTTGCCATATGGATATTGTTTCTGTACGGTTCATAGACCTTTCATAAATTATACAGTTAAATTTAAAGATTGTGTCACTCGACTCAGTGGCTGCTGCTGAGGACAGTGACACAGTAATCCACAGGGAACCAGTCAGCCTATAAATCAAGGGTCTGAATTTAAGGTGGTAACAGTTTTTGAAAAATTAAAGCAGACACAAATCTGGAAAGAAGAAGAAGAAATGACAGACAATCTGGCAAACAGAGAGGACGTGAAGTGAAATATTGGTGAAGTGGCAAAGAAATGAAGAGGTAACTTGAGAGTACGTGTCGTCATGACTACAGGGGTTAGAGAATCCGTGTAAGTTAGATAGTATGCTAGTGTCAGAAGTCTTTGTTGTTCTGGATTTCAATCTGGTCACTTTTAGAAAGCTAGTTTCATATGTCCTAGATCTCCAAGTCTACTGTACATGTTCACAGAAATAAAGCTGATACTTGCTTACCCTTGGATATTGTTAATTTTTTCTGTTCTGTCATTACTTTGAAAGTGTAATAGTTGTGCCATTTATGACAGTGATAAAGTTGTTTGTCACTTGCCTGACTCCTTGTCTGCTCACTTGACATTTCATTGCTTTGTGGAACTGTGACAACAAAATATCTGCCCATTTATTTAAGGCTGTGGTGGCGCTGTCATGGTTATGACTGTGATAGAGTGAGTTGTTTTCCTACTTTCTTGACCACTTGTCCCTGCTTGATTTTTCTTGTTTTGTGGACCTCTGTCAATACCTATTCAAACATTAATCTGAGACTGTGGTGGTGTTGCAGATTGTTGTACTGACTGCATTGAGAAAGTGAAATATTCTTTAAGACTTAATATGCTGCCAACAATTTGATATATGTCTGAACACTTAGCATCACCAAAAGGTACTAAAAGGCAAATGGAACTTATTTGTATTATTGTTTTGCAAATGTCCATTGAAAAGTGTGTATGTTAATGTTATTTTTAATTTAATAACAGATTATCTAGAGTCAAGTATATACCAGTATGAACTATTAGAGCTAACATGTTTTATTAAATATTCAGACACTAGGCTCATATGTTTTGATTTATTGTTAAAAGTAGAGAATGTGCAGTTTAAAGCATGTTTGATTTCATTATATTGAAGGGAAGGCAAGTGACTGGAAAATAACATGTTGTGAATACCTTTCTGAAATACCAGATTAAAGGGTCAATGTGACGATATGTGCTTCTGAATAAAAGTGGGACGAAAAAAGGAGAAGGAGACTGATTTCTTATACAAGTGCAGTAGTGGTCAGTATGAAGATTTATGAGTGATGAAATAACCATGCAAGATTTTTTAAGTTATATTTCGATTGAGATTAGATTCACTTTGCCCTTCATGATGTTTCCTCTCAGTGTTCTCTATACTGATATTATTATAATTACCAGCTGTTGAAAATTGTTAAAACTGTTTGGTAATGAACAGAGTAATATTTATGAGATTTTTAAATGAAAACAAATAAACAACAAAGGAAATGGAAGGAGAGGACTTGTAGGAGAGATAGGAAAATGAAGGGGTGGCATATGAACCTGACTCATAGTAGCGTTTAGTGGTATTGGGGTAGTATTGACATCAGCAGTAGGTATTAGTGTAATACTGACATTAGCAATAGGAATTAGGGTATTACTGACATCAGCACCAGGCATTAGGTTAGTACTGACAAAAGCAGTAGGTATTAGGGTAGTACTGACATCAGCAGTAGGTATTAGGGTAGTACTGACATCAGCACTAGGCAAAAGGGTAGTACTGACATCCGCAATAGGTATTAGGGTAGTACTGACATCAGCAGTAGGTATTAGGGTAGTACTGATATCAGCAGTAGGCATTAGGGTAGTACTGACATCAGCAGTAGACATTAAGGTACTACTGACATCAGCAGTAGGTATTAGGATATTACTGATAGCAGCAGGTATTAGGGTAGTACTGGCATCAACATTAGGCATTAGGATAGTACTGACATCAGCAGTAGGTATTAGGGTAGTATTGAAATCAGCAGTAGGTATCAGGGTAGTACTGACGTCAGCAGTAGGCATTGTCCAGAGGGAAATATAACAGGAATGGCAGTATTTTAGGTGATGTGTGTGATGAACAGAGACAATTTGAAAGTTTGTACACTTAACAAAAATGACATTCAAAGGAAACATGTAGAAAAGCAAATTATGCTTTGTTTAATACCCTAGTAGTACTTAGTACGAAAGCTTGTATTTTTCTTTATAGCTTTTTAAAAAAAGAAAAACTTCTTGTTGTTCTTGAGTTGGCTGTGATTTTTGAGATTCACAAAACCCAGCAAATAGAAAAGCCCAGGATAAAATGGTGACCCTAGCCCCCCTCAAAAAAAATGCATTAACTGTGTGTGTGTGCATGTGTGCAGTTTTCATTGTAGATTTTCCAGCCAATCAAAATGAATGTACAGAACGCACTCAAAGAAAAATAAGAATATATTAGACATCCAAGAGTTACCTAAAAGTTAAGTGCACTGTTCACAATAAATTCATGTTTCACTTTTATACCTAGCTGCTATCTAACTCTGTCAGCTTGTGCACATAGATTAATTAATATAGCGATCTCTTTAAATGTTTATTCGTTTTTATTTTCAATAAAAATAACCAAAGGGTAATGCAAACGTTTGAGAAGGAAGATGATTCATATTTCTCCTGAATCATTCATAAAGATCAGAAGAGGCTATGAGGGCACATTATTGTTGTTACAAATTCAGGTGCTATGAAATTTGACTATATAAATGGCAGTATTTCCTGCATCTCATCAAGACAAACCATATGAATTCATGTTTAATGTAGTAAGTGAACAGTTAAGGGAAAATCATACATACATACATACATACATACATACATACATACATACAAATATTTCAAGCACTGTCTTTAATGCCCTTCTAGCTTGCCAATATACCAAAGCACTTATTCCCATAATAAGAATCCAGGCTGTTCTTAAAAACATATAAACTAGTACTTGCTTTAATGTAATTTGGTAGTCTGTTCCATGCATCAGCTGCTCTCCCAGAGAACCAATCAGTGCACTTCTCATTCCTATAGAATCTCCTACATAGGTTGTCTGATTATTCTCTAACACTTTTTGTTAACCCTAAACATTCCCAGAGGTAGTTGCCACTAAATGCCCTATATACCTGAATACGATCTCCTCTTAGATATCTATAAGAGATGCTGTACGAGTTCACATATTTTAGTCTTTCATAATAACTTAAATTTTCACATCCATGGATACCCTTGGTATATTTCCGTTGTACTCTTTCCAGTTTACTCATGCTTGTTTTCTTATAGGGTTTTCATATTGTTATTCCATACTCAAGTTTGGAATGTTAACCACTACAGCTATTGTCTGTTAAGTATCATGCATAAACAGGACAAGGCTTCACAGCAATTAATGACAAGCTGATGAGACAATGCATCTGAAATACTGCATGAGACAGTGTTTTATAACGTGAGAGTGAGGAGACTCAGACCAATAAACAAATGAAAATCAGATTTGTTCTGTGATAGGATCGTCAGTATTGACTGAAATGCACAACTACTGTTTTTTATCAAATGACTATATATGACATTTTTGAGAAACAGGAGGGACTGTGCTAAGAAAACGCATTGTACAGACTGTAAGAAATGTGATTGTGCGGTATATGGCAATGCAGTCAGGGTGATATTGAATATCATATGTACAATGAAACAGCATGCCAATTGATTAATAAAGACAGTATTCTTTTTTGGAAACACATTATAATCACTGTTAAGGAACTATGGCATGAATCTTAACTGATATCTAAAACTGTTTTAAAACAGAATATTAAAAGATATTATGGATATACAGCTACAGACATTCATGTATTCATTAGACACTGGTTAATTCAGGATAGCAAAGGCTTTTTATGTCATTAAATGTAATGAACCAATGAAAAGACAAGGAGACACAGTATTGCAGATGTCAGCCTTGTTGTTTCACAGTTTTTCCTGTTGGGTAATCATTTATTGTATTTTCTATGTAGTGGTTGCAAGTTGTCCTTGCTTTAGTATGGGTTTTCACCAGGTGTTTTGATTTCCTCTCACTTCCCAAAGATAAGATGTAGGTTAACTAACAATCTTCCAAATTTGCCCATAGATGTGTGTCCCTATATGAGTGAGCATGCGTGGATATTATCTGTGATGGGGTTATGGTCTTTCTTCTTAGATATATTACACTGCCTTGCATCCCCTAAGAGCTGGCAGAGCCTACAACTCCCCTACATCTCTGAAATGGGTTAAGCATGCAATCATTAAATTAATATTTGAATGAATAATGGATAGATTATTATGTTAAAGTGTCTATAACATTTTCTTCCTTAGATCACTGTTGCAGTAGTTCTTGCATATGGGACATATCCTCTGATTTGAAATCTAATTTTATGAAGACTGTCTCTTGGGGTAGCTAAACACATGACTTCATGTGGGCTATGATGCTGTGGATGCTGTCTACAGGGTAACTGCAAGTGGTACAGTTATGATTAGAAGGAATGCATTGATATAGTTATAGTCCTTTCCTGAGGATATGGAAGCTCAAATTTTTAATGCCTCACTGGACAATGGCTTCTTATTTGGTAACATTTTGAAATTTTCAAAATGTTAGAAGAGTTAGAAGAGGAAATTAAATTAATGTTTCATCTCCAGTTTCTAAATTTCAGAGGAGCTATCCTTCCAAACCAGGCCTTTTTCTGTAAGCCTTCAAATCTTGTTAACAGAGATCTGGGAAAGAGCAGTTGAAAAGGAATTGGTAGCAAAACTCTAAAAAGTAATATAATGAGTCCCAGGTATCCAACTCTCAAATGAAAAACCAAAAAAAAAAAACTGACTTTCCTTGCCCCTTCCTCTCCCACCCCACCCAAGGCAATTAACTAACAACTATTCTTATCACATTTCTTTTTCTGTTTAAAAAGCTTTGTTTTATAGTAGACACCATTTGTAAATAGTTATTTTAGTTGTTTATCATTGTTCTTATAGACGTATATTTGTTTTATAATATTTCTATCATCAAATATTAATGTTTTGTTGCTAACATTTTCAATAAAAATAATTGAGAAAAAAAGAAAATTGCAGGGAAACAAATAACCAGTGTCTTTGGTTCTAAGTATCATAGCATAGGGTTATAAACTCCATTTGGCATCCGTTCCCTTTCCAGTAGGTATTGCCCAATTCCTGAAAGATCAGCTTCATCTTATAACTCAAATTATTGCAGATTTACTACTTCAAGGAGTCATAGAACCAGTCCCATCAGACTAATGAAGCAAGACCTTTACTCAGGATGTGTTATGATCCCCAGGAAAGACGGAAACTGGAGATTCATTGCAGATCTAGCCAAACTAAACACCTTTATGCTCAGTACAAAATTCAAAATGCTGACTATTCAAACTCTCTTTCCTTTTCTTTCCCCTCAAGCTTTTCCAGTCATTCTAAACTTAAAAGATGCCTAGGTGCATGCTACTATTCACAAAAAGCACAACTCATATTTAATATTCTTTGTCTTTACTTCTTTACCCTTTGGACTTTCTAACTGCTTCAACAATCTTTAACAAATGCCTTACTCCAGTGATAGTCCATTATTGGTTTCAAGGTCTACACATTTTTCCTTATCTTGGCAATTGCCTAATATCAGCCACAACTTGTCATGATACTCTAGAAGATTTGTAGTTCATGTTCAGTCTTTTTAACAATCTGGATTTCATCCTGAACCTAAAAAAAATCTCTGATTCCATTGGGCTGGTCTTTTTTCCAAGGATGTCTTCTAGACATTTTCATGATAGCTGTGTTTCTTCCCCAGAAAAGTAGCAAAGTTATCATCAGCACATCTTCAATCTCTTTCCTCAGACAAGGTCCAGTGGAAGGGAATTTCTGAAAATTCTAGGTTTCATGATCTCTTCTAGCCTTATGATTCCACATGCCAGAATTCACATTAGAAAGATCCAGTGGTTTCTGAAATCATGTTGGGCTCAACACTCAAACATACTGTCTTTCCTAATTCTAGTTCTCAATGTTATCAAGAAAGAACACTTTGGTGGGCCAAACAAATCCTACCCAACTCAGGGGTATCTTTCGCTCTTCCAACCCCTCACAAACTATTATACTGACAAACAACAAGGAACAACATCATGCCCCCTTTGCAGGCTGGTCATGATTGCCTGGACCATAGCAACTCACTACAACTTATTTCTTTTGGCAACGTGCATTCCTTCATAGCAAAACATTGTAGGTTCATAGGTAGGTACTAGGCTATCGGCCCTAGGGCCCATACAAGCCTAGCCAAAAAATGTACCCTGGCTTTCGCCACCCAAGAAAATTATTTTCCTGTGCCCCTGTCGAGCAGAGCCACAGAAGTGATCCCCGGGGTGAATTTCCCATTTCCCATCCAATCATCAAGATTTTTCTTGAAGAGTACTAATGAGGAGCTCTGTTTGACATAGATAGGTAGTCTGTTCCAGAGTATGGGAAGTCTCTGGGACAGGAATATATCCCTCCAGCATGTTCTGTTTATTGTGGTGACAAGGGTTTAGGTTGCTAGAGCGTGTAGCTCAGAGGGATTGGGATTTCTTTAAGTGGAGCATGCCCAACAGCTCTGGGTTTGACATAGCTTTGTATCAGAGGTAGGAAACTGCTCAGGCAAATTCAAGACAGTAGTCCACCATGAGGAATCTGTTTGACTCTATTATAAATACACAGCTGAATCACTTCTGTTCTAATATCCTTGCAAAGTGGACAGGGTGGCAGATGCCTTCTCAGTCCCCTGGACAAGGATGTTTTTTATGCCTTTTCTTATTTCCTAAATCATTCAAAGGACCAGGAAGGATTTACCAAAGATGTTATTAGTGACTGCTTGATCAAGACAAAACTGTTTTCTCTTGTCATGCAACAGGTTATGGGAAATTACCAAAAGTTTCCTCAAAGACTGGACTTGCTCACAAAGGACAAGGGATCTCTGATTCATCAGAATATCAAAAATCTGAACCTGTGTGGAATATAGTTTTGGATCCCTTTAAGCCTTTTGTACACCTCACTAACAGTGCATCTTTCAGCAATTTCAGCCTGTTTGCCATTGGATCTCCCCTTTGCTATTTTTATCAATCCAGGCAATTGAGAGGGGTTACATATCAGTCCACTAATAAAGAAGGTATCTCCTTCTTGGCAGTTGAATTTTATTTTGAAAACATTAACTCATCATGTCCTCACAGGACATAGCACTGATCTGTATTTAACTTACCATAAGAGTAAACACTTGAAGAGATTACTGTTGCAGTACTAATACCCCCCTCCTTCTGTCTCTCTGTTTCTCTGAATAATTCATTCTTTGACCAGGTTGGGACATTCTCCTCCTTCTTCTCTTTGTCAGCACTTGACTCACATCATTAGGCTTTGGCCTCCCTTTCTATGGACAAGAAAATTGTGAGTTTTGGCACTTCCATATGTTGAAATCCAAAAGCATCTGCAATAGAAACAAACCAAAGAAGGTACACACACGCCTTAAGATTTGTTGAGCTCTCACCACCACTTTAATTCTATATAAAGGTTTGAACCAGTACTTTAAAACAGGTCACGTTCAATACAAGACTTTAAAAATCATAAATCCAAGTGCTTTTGTCCCAATAAATCAGGGACTTCTTCAGTACCAGGTGTGTACCACCTTTGCATTACTGACACTAACATGGTTACTTTTAGTCATAAGGTGCAATGAAATGGCTGCCATACTTATATTGACATATCTTAAAATTATTCACAAGCATTTGTGTTTTAAGTAAACTAACTTTTAGGTTTTAACACAGCTGACTTGTTATTAACTGTTCTAAAATATTATAACAGCAACCCTGCATTTTAAAACATTGTGATTGTGAAATTTTCATAACTATGAAATGGTTGGCATCCCCTCACTGTCTTCTCTTTAAAACAAATTTAAGTAATGAAATATGTGCCATAGCACAGATAACTAGAAATTTTAAAGTGTGAGCATTGGAGTTTGTTTCTTAGTATTAGTAGTTACTGTAGCTGATTGGTTACATCACTAGTTTTGCATCCTAACTATTCTCTCTTTTATACAGGTTACTACTTCATCATCAGTCTGTCTGTAGCTGACATTGCCGTAGCATCATATCCATATCCAACAGCAATAATCGCTGTGCTTAACAACAAGTGGACCTTGGGAGAAACACATTGTACTCTCAGTTCTGTTGTTGGGTGCTTATGCAACATTGCATCTGTTTACAACATTACAGCGATTGCTATTAACAGGTACTGCTGTATCTGTCATAACCATAACTATGAGACCCTGTTCAATAAAAAGAATACGCTGTATTATGTGTGCATTGCGTGGATACTGGCACTTCTTACTCTAATTCCCATGATTCTCCTAAAAATGCTTCAGTATGACCCAGTGGTGTATGCCTGTACCTTCCTACGCCCAGTGAATGCAACATATACATTAATTGTTGAAGTAATTCACTTCATGATAACTTCTGTTGTGGTGTTATTCTGCTACATAAACATCTGGATTCTAATCATTCAAGTTAAGTTTCGTGTTCGACAGGACAGCAAAGAGAAATTGAAACCAAGTGAACTAAAACAATTCTTTACAATGTTTTTAGTGTTTGTTTTATTTTGTGTTTTTTGGGGGCCTTATAGCATACTTGGACTTCTTATTGGAATCGACCCTAGCAAGGCTCTTGAACAAATTTCTTCAACAGCATTTCTTGTGAGTTATTATTTTGGTAGCTTTCACAGTTGTGTAAATGGTATAATTTATGGAATATTCAATAAAAATTTCCGCAATGAATATAAACATATCTTACTTTCACTGAGTCTGCAAAAGTGTTTCTACACCAAGGCAGTGGCAGACATGACAAAGAAGTAATTCATTTATCTACGTCTCTAAAATGTACATATGAATAAAAAACATAGACTGTTTATTTTTCCTTGAAACATGTCTCATTAATTTAAACCATCTGGTTCTGAATTCAGTTGCATCTGTGTTACAAGTAAAGAATAAGACGTTAGTCTAAAATATTTAGTTACTTTTTTGTTTTAAATACTTTATCCATCTTTTGAATCTACATATTCCAGTTAGATGAACAAAATCATTAATCATTAGTTTGTACAAACCTGATTTAAAGCTTGAAAACATTATCAATGTTGGCTAGATCTTGAGAGGATGTTTATAAGTTACTGGGGACAACCACATTTTGTGCACAAAATTTCTCAAAACATCAAGAGAATATTTGAAAGAAATAGTAATGCCAGTAAGAGAGGCACAGTTAAATGTGAATGTTGTTCTCAATGTAAAGAGATATTAGATATCATAACTATCAGAGTATCAGAACATAATACCTTCACTATCTTCATCCCTGGGCAAATCAACAACAGCAGCAAAACCAACCATCTCTTAATGCTAAATATTAATATTAGCAGTATCAAAAATAAAATACCTGAACTCCAGGCCACAATAGCACACTACTCCCCAGACATAGTTGCTTTAACAGCAACCTGGCTAAATAAAAACATAGCTAACTCAGAAGTTCCCCCTACTGTCTACAATATCATTAGACAAGACAGACCACTTCGTAAAGGGGGTGGAACTGCCTTACTGTATAAGTCCAACTTAACTGTCCGTCAATTATCAAACTCTTACCCCTCCTCCAATAATTGGGACATCTTATCTCACAACTTCAACTTCACCCTAAAAAGATCATCACCATGATTGTGATCTATATTCCACCTGGTAATACATCTACTAGCATTGAACACTTCTTATTCTGGTGTTCTTCCACATACTTACAAGGAAAACTTATTCTGGGGGATTTCAACCTAGATTGGTTCACCTGTATATCAGAACCACCAAGTAATCTAATAAATCTCCATGGCTACCAGCAGCTAGTCCAAATTCCAACTAGATGTGATAAAAAAATCTAAAAGGGAATCCATCCTTGACTGGGTCCTAACTAATAACCCCACATTGTAACCCCACACAGGCAGTCTCCCAGATACCTTAACTGACCACAACATAATATGCCTTACATGTAGTAGAACAAGCCTATGCAGAACCACTGACTATAAGTCCACTAGAAACATAAAAAGTTTCTCTCCTGAGATCCTAAATACTCTATAACTGTGACTGGACCCCCCTAAAAACCCTCCAACTTGACCAGGCTGTAGCATATTTCAACAAAACATTCCTACAACACCTAGACACTGTCGCTCCATTGTGCAAAATCAAGGTTAGAACCTCTACAAACCCCTAGCTCAGTAAACAAAGCAAAAAATACTCAAGTCCAGAGACACTGCCTGGCTTTCCTATATAAAAAAAACAAAGAAACACAAAGCCTAACTAGGTACCAAGAACTGCGTAACAGTGCAAAAAATTCATTAGGCTGGACAAAAAAATCGTACTACACGACATTGCAAACTAAATGCCAACATAACCCCCAAAATTCTGGAAAAATATAAACCAGCTACTAAAACCCACCCAAAAGGATACCCCCAAACCAACCACCACTGACACTAAAGTTCCCATTGAAACACAATTCAACTCCAACTTTGTGAACTCAGTTCTTTCCTTGGTATCACAGGGCAGTTCCAACCTCACCATCCCCTCAACACAAATAATACTAATACAAGCTTTACCCTCAAAACAGTTTCCACCACCTCAATCAAAAGCATGCTCTCTAAACTAAAAACCTTGTCAACAGCAGCCAACCTACTCCCCAGCTATTTCTTGAAACTCACAGCAGATGCTATTGCTATCCCAATCTCCACTCTCATAAACAGATCACTTGTTGAAAACTATGTGCACAAACGCTGGAAAATATCATATTTTACACCCATACATAAAGGTGGGACCGCCACTGAACTTAATAACTATAGACCCATTGCTATACTCTCCCCCTTGGCCAAAATCCTAGAAAATGCATCCATACCCTGGTGCAAAAATATCTCCTAGACAACAACATCCTGCCACCTATTCAACATGGTTTCAGACTTGCCCATAGTACCAATACAGCCCTCTTCTGCTTCACAGACACAACAAACTGTCTCAAAAATGAAGGCCTGCAGGTGTCAACTCTTTTTTTAGATATGTCCAAAGCATTTGACCCAGTCTCACACCAAATCCTGCTAAACAAAGTAAACCAATATCACCTATTAAATTCCACTCTTACCTGGTTCCAAAGCTACTTAACTGACAGGTAACAGGCTGTGACATGGGAAAATTCTCTCTCTCCTCAGCTCCCCATAACTATAGGAGTTCCACAGGGAATCTATCTATCTTAGGACTACTACTATTCACAATATTCACAAATGACCTCCATACCTTTATACAGCATGCATCTATCATTCAGTATGCAGATGATATTACCTTAATTTGTGCTGCACATAATATTCCCACCCTTCTGCAAACAACTCAACTAGCATTTTCTGACATTGAAAACTAACTTACCAAAGCCCAGCTTATCCTTAATCCAAAGAAAACTAAGCTTATGATTATAACCAGTTCTAACAAAAACACTGATAACAATCAATTCAGTATCTACTCTGCAAATGTTACTCCAGTCACTCCAGTGGCACAGGCTAAGCTATTGGGAATAACCATGGACTCCCACATAAGATTTGATAGTCATCTCAACTTTACTATTAAAAATTACATGCCAAACTGGAATCATTCTACTGTATCATACCGTTTCTTACCAACAACACAATATCAGCCATTGCTTGCTTCCAGCTTCTATCCACCCTACTCTATCCATCTCCCATTCTGACTAATCTCAAGAAAACTGAACTAAGCAAAATGGAAGCCTGCTATAACAGAATTGCCCGCTTTGCTGCAAATTGCTCATATAGAACTCATCACTGTACTGCTTTGAGACAGCTCCACTGGCTTGAATTGTCCAACCTCCTAACCTACAATCACCTCTGCCTCTGTCACTCTGTTACCTTCCCAATAAGAGTCCTGCCCTCAAACACCTAGTACAACATCACTCAGCCAAAAGGCCTCTTAGATCATCAAGCAAACTACTACTAGAAGTCGCCAACAGCTGTCATAGCTTTGAAGGCACACTATATAGTAGTTCAGTGGTTAAAAAATGGAACTCTCTCCCCAATAGCATACAAAACACATCGTCCATAGCCTCCTTTGAAAACCTCTTTAGGCAAAATTTCAAGCAAAGTTGGCAGTGTCATGACTGCTCCCCAGGCTAGTGAAAGTGGATCAGGTACACATACTAAACCTAGAGTACCTGATAACAGTTTTCAGTCTTACTCGTAAACACTGGCTAATGTACAATGTATGTACTGTACCTATGTGCTATGTATGTATTCTACCTATGTTCCAAATTTCATCTGTACACCACAAATCAATTAATTACCTTTATTTTTAAAATAATGCGCTTTTGTTTCTTCTCTCCACTGTAACTGTTGATGTAATGCTTAACACTGTAAAAGCATATCTATTGTAATTTGTGTGTATACTGATCATGTCTAAATATGTAAATGTATCTGTAATTATTTTTGTTTGTGGAGCTTTTCTCCCTGGGCCTCTGCTGAAAAAGAGGCTTTTCAGACACCCCTGTTAACAAATGTAAAATAAAATAAATAAATACATTAGGATTGTGAATGAACATGAATTGTTTTTACAATATGGTAATTGTAACTCTTTTGGCTTAGTTTATATAGCAATATGTGTAGGCCTTTGTGCGTTTGATATTGGTAAAACGCACAACATATTTTTATTTTAGTTTTATTCTGGTAAAACCCATGAACGTATTTTTATTCTCTACTTAGCACATACATTATTGTGGAGTTTGAGTGATTTTTTTTTTTTTTTTCAATAACAGGTTTTATTTTATCAAATGTAGTTTTGTCATCAGGTTATTGGTAACAATGTTAAATATGATTGGATTAATTGATTGTAATATGTGTTGTAGGATATAAAAGTAATCCCACGACTGTCAATTTAGTTCTGATGAGATCCCTTATGGTTATGTATGGAATAAAAATGTATGTAGAAATATTTGAATGCTAAACTGCTTTTAAGCAATAAATGTGGTTTTCCATGGTACCACTAATAAAATGTACACCGGAGTGGCTTGAATCTTGCCCTACTTAGCTGACATTCTCTTGATCTGTGTACTAACTATGGATGGCACAGAACCAATTCTACAACAGTTGTCAGAAAGCACTCATTTGAAGAGAGTTTGGCAATATTATGGAACACAGAAAAAAGAGCATTGAAAAACACACACCAGTAATCAGTTCATGACAAAGCCTCAAAATACCTCACCGACAACTTAAACATCAAATCAGGAGTATTTTCAACTTTTGAAGCTGATACAGTTGAAATAATTAATATTTATCCATTCCTATATCAGTATTACTGCCCTTTGCTCATTGAGGATATCCATAGCATGGCAAGCAGCATATCCATGTGGCTGAAGGTATTTTGGTCAGTTTTTTTGCCATAAGATGAGAAATGATAATTACAATTTCCCAACCTTGAATAGCAATACAGCTCTTGCTAATGACCGTGCAACAGAAGACACAAAACAAAAAAGGACATGCTTCCTAGGGAGTATAACATTAAGAGGTTCAAACCCTTCTATCTGCCAAAATCATTAAACTTTCCCAAAGCACATCCCTTCAGGAAGCCATTCTTGCATGTCACCATTTGCTTTTTATACACTGAGACAACATAGGCTGCACTGAATTCAAAACCCTGCCATTCTGATTCACAGTGTCTTGACCGACAAACTAATAAAAGGTGCCACAGAAGAACAAATGCAACAGTTGTCAGAAAGCACCCTTATGATGCAATATCATATGTGAGTAAATAAGTATGAGCATGGTTAAAATGGACTACTGCATAACCTTGAGCAACTCACTTGTGCTGTAACACATGAGTAATCAAAACCCTCCATGTATTAAAGCATTACAACCAATTAGATTTTTTTTTCACATTGCATCTGTTTACTAAGCCATTCTTGCAGGACACCATTTGCTTTTTACACACTGATAACATATTTCTTAGTAGAATCATACTCCTGCTTGTCTAACTCCCCTAATTCTGAATTATGCTTTAGCTACTGAGGCCACATAAGAAGTCACACAGCACTTGTCAGGATGCACGCATTTCAGGGGATACCATCACTACTCTGCTATTATGGCCATGACTATAGGGAGGACAATACAGGATGATCAAAATCAGCCACCTGTTAAAGTTTTGTTTGCTTGTGTAAATGATGTATGCCAATCTAATAACAAACAACATATGTAAGTAACCAATGACAAAACTGAGTGGATGACATGTCAGGAGTCCAGTTTTGCCATTGCTAATTTGCAAACATGCTTGATATATTAATACTGGGTATGCTCACATGCAAATACAAGTAACAGTAACAAAACAGGAATTGAACAGCAGCTACACGATACAAAGTGTTGTAATGGAGGACCAATTTCATTTCCTAATGGTCTCACTGCGTGCCATACAGTAAGAAACATTTACGGAATCACATATCTGCCAGACAGCCATACATTGTCTTGAAAATAATTGCAGTATTAAACACATGTCTGGAAGGTGCCATTCAATACAGAGAATAATTAGCTTGTGAATAGGTAATGCATATGATAAAGAATAATCTAAGAAATATTTGTACCATGACCTTTTAGAGCACATGTCCAGACAAATACCAGAGAGAGAGATGCATGACAATCATGGGTGCCACAGGCATAAACACATCTGTCACAAAAGGAAGAACATCCCCATAGGGTATGCAACACTATCATACCATATAAGGTGTACTGATGACCTACCTCCTATGAAAATTCATAAAAAAGCTGGTTCGCTGAGAGTGTGTGTGAAACCCTCTGAATTCTGATACATGCATCTGACAGACAGGTGTTACCAGATTCAAACCACTGCCTAGTATACAATATACTCTACAGACCCCTGTATTGACTGCATGTGCCACATCAGATAGCAGTGGAGGCTGTCACAAATAACTGAACTGAATATATGTGTTAACGTAGATAATATGGATATAGTATGAGCAATAAGATTTAGACAGAATGCCAGAAAGGAGCTGTACATGTTACACAACACTTAGCATTACAATATGACTGATTCTTTGACAAGGAAGCTGTTTCATCATGTGGGACACACATTGTCCCGGAATTGAATACCAGTCTGTGTTCTGTGTAGGTATGCTATAAATGCTAATACTCAGTACACGTGCCACAGGAGCACTCACAGCACATGCCCTGAATAAACATTTCAGTGCCAGGCAGTCGCAACTTGTGATTATATATCATTGCCCAACATAAAAATAGAAAATAATAACTAGATACAATGGTACTTATGTAATGTCAGTACAGTCATATAAAGTTGCCCCTGTCAGGAACTGAGCAGCAAGTGATGCATCTCTACCGACTAATGACATCTGGATGAGCCATGGTGAAAGTCGTACAAGTAACATGACAATCCACCTATACTAATTTATTACATCATTTGTATGTGTGGTAAACAATATCTGAGATGAAAGGGATTGTGAAGGTCGATCACATTGTAAACAGAATCATTATCACTTTGGTACGTCAGTAATGCATCACAATATAAGGCCCAACAATGCTAAGAGGAAATGAATGTGGATGTCAAAGATACTTCTTACATATGTTATCCAAGGAACATGAAAGTGAATTTCATCATTACTCTGAATATAAGTATTGCTTAGTGATAATTTGTCCTAGATTTTAGTAAAAGAGTTCAAAAACTATTTGCGTAGAAAGCCAATGTGTCTGACAACAGTGTTGGTGACATGCACAGTCACAGCAACACTGACACAACATAATCTGAGCAGTAATGGATGGGTTTCAAATAACAACTCAAGATCACAAGCTAAACACCATTGCCTGAATTGCTCAAGATCACAAGCTAAACACCATTGCCTGAATTGCAAGCATCACACGAGTGAAACAGTACACAGTTAAATGGATGACATCACCAGTGTTTATTAGCTAGATGTTTATGCTAAAAAGTGTTCAAAGTGCAAAAAAGACACACTCACAGCTGAACTTCCAACATTCAAGATATGTAGTTACACAATGTACAATGCACATTATCAGAGTCACACAGCACAGCAGAATGAACACTACAAATGTGATATAATGAAGAAATGTTAGCAGTATGTAATTATTGTATGGAAAAAAAGAGTTATTTTCCAAGGTGATGCAAGAATTTCCTTGTGTCACAGAGTGCTGCTGTAATTTATTCTCATAATTAGAAGGATATATATAAAAGTAGTTGTGAGGTGGCCAAGGGTAAATTACACTAATAACAGTCACATTAGTGAAACAGTGATGGAATTGAACCTCTTTCCTATCCACTTACATCATCTATACAGCATATTAGCAGCAACTAGCAGCACAGTAGAATAATAACTACAATTGAAACATAAAGCATCAGTGAAAGGATGACATCAGCAGTGCATTGACTAAGAGATGCATCTGTAACAGTATTTTTACAGCCAATCAGTGCTTGAAAAAGTTGCCACTGCATATGTGTGTAAACCAATCATGACTCCGTTGGCAGTCACACTTGCAGAAGTTAAGCACTGCTGTATTCAAACATGTTATCTAGTTACACTTTACAGAGAATAGTGTAAGACATGAAGGAATTATAGGAAATGCCTGACATTCAAATAGCTTCAGTTCACTTGCAAAACAATGCAATGTGATGCATGACCTTTTCAACCCTTCCAATACATGCATCAAGGCTCTTTCCATTATGTCCTCCACCAGCCCTGCCAGATCCTGCCAGATTATAAAATTACCACTTCTATTACTACTGCTCCTAAAGGGTAAAACTGCATTCACAGACAGGGCAAAGCTACTTGAAGTATCTTGAGCTGGTAGGGCAGTGGCTTTGGAGGCAAGATAGGTAGATGATGTAAGAAACCTGGTTCAAGGCCTCAGAGAGGACTCCAGCCTTGAAAAGCTAAAATGCCTTCCACACTTTCAGACCACAAAATGAACATGTGAGAACCACAGGAGGCAGTGTTTATAGCTATATTAGAGATAAATTCACCTCCTGACTAGTTAGACTGGACAACTCCATGGAGTTCCTCTATGTTCAGATTATTATGATTAAGACCCTATTCATGTCATAGCTAGTTATAGATCCCCCTAAATGGATCATGATGCACACCAGGCCTACTTGACCAAACTGTAGTCAATCCAAATACTGCCAAACACTCTGTCCATGGGGGATTTCAATTATCCCACTATCAACTGGGAAACCTACTCTAGCCCTAACTCACTAGAAAAGTTTCTTGACTTTGTTAACTCATATGCCCTGGAACAAATTGTTCAAACCCCAACAAGATGAAGAACTGTACTAGATCTGGTAGTCACTAACATGACAAACAGATGCACCACTACAACCGCTGGACCTTCATTAGTTAAATCTGACCACAAATCAGTTTCCTTCAAACTAGCACTAACACCAGAACTCATAAAGGACGAAGTCAAACTAAAAAAAACTTCACCAAAGCAAACTATGCCCTCCTAGAGGAAGGTATAAATGCATCCCAAGCCCTACCCCCAGCTAGAAGTGGTAACTACACCAAAGCTTACACTAAAGCCCTGTACAATCACTTGTATAAGTGTATAGACTCAGCTGTTCCAGAGATAATCAAAGCCAGAGCCTCAAGTAAAAAAAAAAAAAAAAAAAAAAGAAAAGCTGCCTGGTGGGCATCCAGCATTGACAAACTTTACAACAAAAGCAAAAAGCTGCTGTCTAAGAAAACTATGATGAAGCCACAACAATGGAAAAGCACCCTTGGCTGCTCCAGAGAGAATCAAAGCCAGAGCCCCAAGTAAAAATAAGCCACCCTGCTGGACATCCAGCATCAACAAACTTTACAATAAATGCAAAATTTGCTGTTTAAGAAAAGTAAGGGCAAGGCCATAACAATGGAAAAGCACCTCCTCAGCTCAGCAGGCAAATAAGACAACATGTCAAATCCTCTAAGGGTATCTTCGAGAAAAACAAAGCAATCACAGTCAGGGATAATCATAAGGCCTTTTATAGCTATGTACGTAGCTTAAAAGGTAGGACCCATGAATGTGCTTAACTAGTGACTAATGGTATCACACACACTGAACCTGCAGAGATAGCAAACCTACTAGTAGATAGATTTGGCAAAAATTTCAGTCCCTTATCCCCTCCAAACTTATCACAAACCTTGCCCCCAACTCCCGCCCACCTTACATATCTGAACAGCAGGTCATTAAAGCCTTGTCTAAAGCAAAAAAAAACACAGCTACTATCGAACCAGACAGCATCCCAGACTGTCTTCCAAACAAACTAAAGCATACACTAGCATCACCATTAAGTACTCTATTCAATCACAATCTAACCACTGACTTTGGTCCTGTGGAATGGAGAACAGCAACAGTTAGTACCCTCCACAAAGGTGGCTTAGCAACAGACTCAGGGAATTATAGACCCATAGGTCTAACCAGCCTCATCTGTAAATCCATGGAATGCATCATCATGGACCTCATAAATAGAGACATAGGTGACTTCCAAACCCTAGATCTGACCCAATTCGGCTTCATCAAGGGCAGATCTTGCCTGTTAAACCTGTTGGATTTCTTAAAAAAATGTCACCAGGGCCACTGATAAAAGCACATCTGTGCACACAGCATACCTCAGCTTGGCAAAGGCCTTTGACACAATCCCACATTCAGGCATTACTAATATATTTAGCAAACTGAATGTAAACCCCTTTGTTGTAAGATCGGTTGCCAGCTGGCTCACAAACCAGTCACACTATCAAAGTGGATGACTGCACATCAACCAGTAGACATGTCACCAGTGGGGTGCCAGAAAGGTCAGTGCTGGGCCCCCTACTGTTTGGCATATACTTCTCAGTGGTTCAGGCCAAAACTAAGGGGGCTGTGGCTCACCAAGGTTGTAGGCAACTGCAAACTGGGTGCATTTATTGAACCACCAAATGATGCCAGTATACTTCAGGAGGGTTTTACACAGAACAATGACTTATAGCTTATTCATAGTCTCAAACTGAATGCAAAGAGATGCATCATCATTCTCTTCAGTAAAAACAATCCTCCTTCACACTAACAAATTAACAATACTCTATGCACCTAAGAAGTGGTAAGA
>NC_056741.1:515388611-515408611 GCF_019279795.1 Protopterus annectens
TATAATGAGTAACTGCATTGGCTGGCTAGTTAATTACTGCCATATCATAGACAGGTTAAGGATCAGTATTAGGGAGTTCCCAGTCTTAAATTCAGCCTCTCATCAGCTTACGACATCTTGCTTGTGCTTTTTAAGGTCACTATAGTGGTGACAGCATAGTGGTTCCCCATTGCATAGAATGCCAGTTGCATTGCAGACAGCCTTGGCTAAGCTGTTCCAAGCTTCATCTTATACTGATATCTGGTATAATTCCCCTGTAGCAGCCTAAGGCTCTAGTGATTCATGAGGAGTGCCACAAATATTCTGGACTCCTCAACACCTCACTTCTGTGCTGTAAACTTACTATTATTCTCTCCCTCACCAGCCATGTCTGCAAAAGTCAAGCTAACAAAATATGTCTGAATTGGTGCCTAATTTAGAGCTCAGATATTACTGCTATTATGCAAACATGCACAACCTTGGCAACTGCATCTGTGTGATTGAAAGCATACAAAGCACTTGGCAGATACAATGGCACTGCTTGCAGCAGATAGCAGATATCTGTAAAGGTGAGAATAAACATGGCATTGAGTGTGCCATGTGTGATTCTCCACCCATTATCACATGTTCCACTGTTCAACAATGGACTGCTTACTGCCATGGCTTTTGAGGGTTGCACTTTAGAAGGTGAAAGTGCTGAATTCTGACATATTATCATCCGGGCTTACACAATGATAAAATATTATTGTAACAGTTGGTAATCAAACCCATGAGATAAAGAATACAAAAATTACCACTTAATGTGTTAACTAATATTGCCATAGGAGAACTAACTTTCTTTTATGGAAATTTGATGTATAGTATATGTGAATGAATGGAGATACACATCAGAGAGGCCTGTATGTGTGTGGTTGTAAGTATATCTTCGAATGCACCTCTATATTTGTCATTCTTTTTGCGAGTAATTATGGTTCAGATTGATGGTGCTGAAGGGTATGATTAACACAGGTTATGTTCTATACATATTTCACAAGACATAAGGGTCCTAAACACATAGTTGGGATATGTGATGAGCCAAGATGATTACAACAAAAATAGTGTGCCCATCATACATTTGCAAGTGATTTTTATATCAAATAAAATCATCATCATGTCTAGAAGGTGGACATACATTAGGATTTGTTTCTGTCCAAAACATTACTTTTATATGTTCCACAAGACATTTTGATTATGCAAGGCTTACTGATATATTGCTTTCAAGAAACATATTTAACATTATCACTTTTCTTCACTGTTACATTATTCAAAAAGTTGGGAGAAATGTGCTTCTTACATCCTTTTTAAAAATTATCTTGTAGCTGGATTCAAACACTTAATAGGCTGCGTTATTTATCAAAAGTCTCTGCCATTAAACCTTGTGCCACAGAGATAGCTGTATAGCAGGTAGAATTTCTGCTCTCAGTACTGTCTAGAATGCTGAAGAAAGTACACCATTACCAGATATGTTTGAGCTCCATATGTCAGCCTAAACTAATTTTTCACTTTTTTCCTTAGGAAGTGGATCGTGTTTGCAAACTGCTAAGTGGAGAGCAAATGCACCTCAAAATGGAAAAAAAATGGAAAAGTGAATATTGTGAATTATGACAAAGGGTTCTGTAAACAGAAATCAAGCAATGCTTCGTGTACCCTATTTCAAAGGATGTTACCTGAGAGATGTATTCTCTTAAATGACTACTATCCAGAGTGCTGCTGTCCGAGCAAAGTTGCCAGGTGTGTTTGAACTACCTAAGGCAGACTCAACTACATTTTTCACTTTTCTGCTTAGGTAGTGCACTCTGCTTGCATGCTGTCAAGCAAAAAGCAAATTAACCTTAAAAAGAAGGTAAATAAAAAAGACATATTGTGATAAATTGCAATTTAATTTCTACACAGGATTGAAACAATGCTTCACGTGCTTTATTTTTCTTGATTGACTTCAGTTACTCCTTGTACCATAGACTTTCACGTCTATTAGGTGTGTTTATTGACGTAAGTACTATCCCCATTGGGAGGGGGGTAGTGCAACAATTTTAGGCATGTTTGAGCTACCTAAGGCAGCCTAAACTAAATTTTTTATTTTTTTCCATAGGTAGTGAACCATGTTTGCATGCTGGCAAGTGGAGACCAAATGGAAAAGACATTAGAAAAGTAATATATGTTAGAGAATTTACAGAAAGTGAGTGAAGTGCAATACATGAGTATATGTAGCAATTACCAGAGCAAGAAGGGCAATCACATTTCCTTTGAACATCAGACGTACTTTCTGGAACACATTATCAAAACTGTAGTCAATGACAGATTATATTAAAGTGAACAGACTAATGATCACATGTTGTTAGCAGCAATAACTGATATTTAAACACCAACACAGTGCTATTACAAAATGTGATTAAATATCTACTCAGACAATCCTCTGCAAATGTATCATTTCAGTGGATTTGAATCTTGCATCAGATATACTTTATCTATAGACTCACTACACTAACACCTTGCCAAAAAGAAAGTTAACTGTGAGGTCTATTTTCTTCCCTGAGTACTATCCAGACTGCTGATGGCTGTGCAGTGCTGCCTGGCTTGTGCTATCCATGTAAGCCTGAACTAAATGTTTTTCCTTAAGCAATGAAAGTGATTTTTGCACTGTCAAACAAAATACAAATGATACAAACAATTCTACATTATTGTAGATAAAATACTTTACTTGTTTGATCAAATATGTTATATTGCAGCAGGAAGGTGTACAGATTTGAGTCCACAAACAAGGGTATTGAAAGCAATCCATAGGTTCATAGGTTTATAGGTAGGTACTAGGCTATCAGCCTTGGGGCCTATATAAGCCTAGCCAAAAAGGTTCCTGGCTTTCACCACCCAAGAAAATTATTTTCCTGTGCCCCTGTCAAACAGCGCCACAGAAGTGATCCTCGAGGTAAATTTTCTATTTCCCATCCACTCATCAAGATTTTTCTTAAAGACAGCCAATGAGGAGCTTTGCCTGACATGAATGGGTAGTCTGTTCCAGAGTATGGGAAGTCTCTGGGACAGGAATCTATCCCTCCAGCATGTTCTGTTTATAGTGGTAACAAGGTTTAGTTCCCTGGACCATGTGGTTCAGAGAGATTGGGATTTCTTTAAGTGTAGTATGTCCAACAGCTCTGGGTTTGACATAGTTTTGTATGTTAGGCAGAAATAGCCTCTGAGTAGGTGATATGCGACGGAGCAAAGCTGGAGTTTTTTGAGACAGTCTGAGTATGGCATCTGTTTGAAGCTGATAATCCTTTTAGTGAGGTATTTTTGTGGCCTTTCCATTTGTTGTAGGTGTCTTGTGACATATATGCCAAACAGGGCATTGTACTCTATAATGAGTTTGATGAACTGTGGTGGTGGTGCTGTGGTAGCGCTGTCGCCTCACAGTAAGATGTTTTCCCATTCGATTCTCAGTTAGAGCATCTTCTGTCTGGAGACATGCATGAATGGGCGTACCTTCATTGAAGGTTGTGCATCACGGCTGGCAATTTGGCAAGTAAAAATCTACTGCCAATCATTAGCAGACCGGAGTTACACTGTGGTGACCCCCTAACTGGGAAAAGCTGAAAGACACAATGAGTTTGATGAGGGATGAGTACAGAGGAATAATGACCTCCTTTTTTCTAGAGGAGAACCCTTCTGTGATAAGGTGTG
Organism: Protopterus annectens; assembly: GCF_019279795.1. Classification (NCBI taxonomy): domain Eukaryota; kingdom Metazoa; phylum Chordata; order Ceratodontiformes; family Protopteridae; genus Protopterus; species Protopterus annectens. Next base: position 515,392,305 of record NC_056741.1, read on the forward strand.
CCATGTAGAAGGATTTCCTGACTACTGTGGCAATGTGATTATCAAAGGAGAGACTACTGACCAACTGTGTCCTGAGGTCTCTTATCATACTTTCAGTGTTTAGCGAGCTAACGCCTATGTGGTAGTTCATGGGTACTGAGTTTTTCCCAAAGGGGATGACAATGCACTTCTTGGCATTGAGTTTGAGGCCATGACTGTGACACCAAGCATCTGTCTCTGTGAGGCCCTGTTGTAGAATGTCTACATCATTAGATAATTCTATTATGGCTCCTAGTTTGCAGTCATATGTGATCTTTGTTAGCCAAGGACCTTCTGCATTGGCCTGAACTTCAGAAAAGTAGAAGCCGAACAGGAGAGGACCCAGGAACAAAGCCTGTGGTACTCCACTCGTCACTGTTCTCAAGTCGGACTTAGAGTTGGCTACTTTTACTGTGTGGGTTCTGTCAGTAAGCCAGTTGGCCACCCATCTTGTGACATAGGGATTTATGCCCAGTTTAGTGAGTTTATCTATAATTCCAGAGTGGGGGATAGTATCAAAGCCTTGGCGAGGTCAAGATAGGCTGTGTGCACTACCTTGCCCTCATCTACAGCTCTGGTGACTGCTTTAAAGAAGTCAATCAGGATTAGTAGACATGATCTACCTTTTACAAACCCAAACTGAGTGGGATTCAGGGTTTGGAGGTTACCTATGTCTTTGTTTATAAACTCCAAGATGATACGTTCCATGGCCTTACAGAACAGACTCATCATGCTAATGGCATGGTAGTTTCTGGGGTATGTGGTGGCGCCCCCTTTGTGGAGTGGGATAACCATCACTGTGTACCATTCAGTAGGCACATAGCTTGAGGTGAGGCTATGACAGAACATGGTACTTAGCTGGGGTGCCAGTTTGTTCTGTAGTTCGTGCAGTATGCAGCCTGGGATATTGTCTGGTCTCATGGATGCTGTGTTCTTGGCTTTGGAGAGTGCAGTCTTTACTTGCTCATCCATGATTACAGGGGCTTTGCATTCTTCCAGTATTAAGATGGGCCCTTTGGAGGGTGGGGGGGGGGGGTTAAAGTTAGCACTGAACCTATCTGCCAGGATGTTGGCAATATCAGTTGGTTCTGTATATTTAGTGCCATTTGCTGTAGCTCAGAGCAGATCTGAGTGTTGCCAGTGAGATTCTTGACATAGCTGTAGAATGTTTTGTGGTTGTCTTTAGAATCAGTGGTGATTTTATTTTCATAACTGGCTTTGGAGGATTTTATGAGGGATCTCAGCTTCTTGCTGAGGCTGACCAGGGAATTGCTCCAATCTTGGGAATTTACTCTTTTTTGTAACAGCTTCTTCCTTCTGTTCTAGAGTTTGTTTATGGCAGGGGACCACCAGACTGACTTCCTTTTTTTGGAGGATAGCGTCTTTGTTCTTTTGGAGAAGGCAAGGATCCATGCACTCATGTATGTGGTTATACACTGAATTTGCGTAAGATTCAGCAGTTGTACCTCTATTTTCCATCTGCATGGGTGTTGTGAAGTCTGCCACTTCTGTCTTAAGAAGCATGAAGTCGGCTTTGGAGTAGTTTTTGATGGTGGTTTCCTTAATGGGGGGGGATATGGATGTCTAGGGTGATTAGCTTGTGGTCAGATCTGACCAGCGAGTAGTTGACCTCTCGCTTGGAACACCAGTTACCCATATTGGTAATGACCAGGTCCAGGATATTGCTGCCCCTGGTGGAGGTGTAGACAAGCTGATCCAGGGCATTGGAATTTATGAATTCCAGAAAACGTTGAGCAAATGAGTTGGTACATGAGTAGTTTTCCCATTTGATGGTGGGTGGGGTAGTTGAAATCGCCCATATTTAAGGTATTGGGTTGTACCTTAATATTTTCCAGGATCGTATGAAATGAAGAGTGGGAATCCTAGGGCATGGTGGGGGATCTGTAACAAGCTTCAGCCTGGATTGCAGTCTTGCCCAGTGTTAGTTGCACTTGGATAATTTTGGATGCATTATTAATGAATATGGACACGCCTCAGCCATTAGTGTTTCAGTCCAGGTTATGTGGCTGAAAGGTGTAGTATGAATTATAGCCTGGTAATGCAGGGGTGCTATCTGGAGCCTTAAACCTGTTCACTGTCACTACACAGATGTTGATGTTCTTCATTTTAAGGAGTGTCTTGAGTGAGTGCATTTTGAGGCTTAGACTTCCAGCATTGAGTAGCATTACCCTCAGAGTTTACTTGCTTGTACCTGTTACAGTGGTGAATTTGGCATTTGAACCTTGCCTAAAAAATACACTGTAGGGGTGGCAAGAGACTTTGCCAGTATCCGGAATCTCAGGGGTGACAGGTGCAGGCCATCTCTTACAAAGCATCGTGATCTGTCGACCATGTTGTTCCAGGCAGACAGATACTGGATCCCCTTAGAATGACACCAGAAGCTTAGCCAATTGTTGAAGTGAATCATTTTGTCCTTGCACTGTGGTATCTTGGGTAAAGGCAGGATGCTACTCAGGACTAGGGTCATACCTGCCTGGGCTACAAGATCCAAGAGCTCCTCCATGTCTCTTTTCATGTAGTCCAGGGAGGTACATCTCAGGTCATTCACACCAACATGGACAATGACAGAGTCATATTTGTACTTGTTGTGGAGTTACCTGAGTATGTGAATTATGTGGCTGATCCTGGCACCAGACAGGCAGCTGACAGTAACTTTCTCTTTGTTTAGCCTGGTGAGTGGGATATCAATGTGCCTGACTATAGAGTCACTTATGACTAGTGTGTTGGGTACGCTGTTTTGCCTTATGGGCTGAGGTTGAGTGGCACACTGATTTTGTGGGCTATGTGTCATTTGGTTAGTGTTGAGGGGTGGTGGTTGTCTGCGTTTCAGATTGGGAGGTCTCTGTTGCTTGGACAGATGTTTATTGAGAGCCTCTGCAAATGTGGTTGTGTGCTTTGTGTTTTTATGTGTGGGTTTTGGTAGTGTGGGTTTTGAAGGACTATGTGTTGAGTATATTGTGGTGCAGGTGTTAACCTTCTCCTTTTAACTGTCTAGTCCAGTCTTGGCTGTAGAGAGCATGGCTTCCAGTTTAACTATATAATTGCATCTCTCACAGGTTGTAGTGTTGGTTGGTGGGAGGAGAGGGTTGTCAGTGTACATGAGGCAATTGCTACATTGCCCCAAGATGCTCAGATTCATCAGGTGGACAGGACAAAACACTAAGAGCTGACCCATGGACATGCCTGGATAGGTGCTTATTAATTTAAGTGCTAAGAACTGTTTTTCTCTTGACAAGTGAGGAAAGTTGAGTGCTGTAGTGCTTACAATGAGTTCTGAGCAAATGCTGAGCACAAGGAAAAACTTTTGAGTGTTGAAACTAAAAAAAAAACTAGCTAGTTCTAACACTAGCTAGTTTTAGCATCAGTCCCAAGAATAGAATCATTTCACACTATTGCCTAGATTTGCCACAAAGACATATATTGACAAAGTAATACAGAGTTTTGATGTAATGATGATGTGATGTCATATCAAGACACACTGAAAGTGCAACACAGACAAGTTATGAAAGTTGGCCTTTTACATTTGACTGCTAATGTCTGGATGATTGAGATATTCCCAAGAGTTACAATTGGTCATTTTCAAATGATATTAAACAAAGACTGTGGTCACTGCAGGTGTATCCCTTTCTTTCTGTTTGTTTCATCCTTTCATTTTCTATGCTTTCAAAATAACAACTCTAACTCTCTTTTCTTGCCACTTGTTAACTTTAACAATGCTTACAGTACACACTTTCATATACGAACAACTTTTCCTACCAAAGACCAGTAAATGTGATCATTTATGTCAGCATTTAAATGTTTGGACTGTTGTTCTCCTAAATTAGCCAATGTACCTTTAGACTTTTTTAAGTCTCTTGTCCCTGACACACCATTAGTAGCTGTAGATTAAAAAGGAGAGAATATAAAAGCTGTTTGCTCCTGTAGTCAGAGTAATCAAAGACACCTGCAAGCCACTCACAGGGAGCACTTCTCAATGCTGGTCCTTATATAACTAGGGTGTATGCATGTAATTGTGTTAGCCCTTACACCATGTTTACAATCCCTACACTTAGTGCAGTTTTGGTAATTAGGAATGCTTATTATTTGACATCTCATTTGCATAATCACAGTGCGCACGGGGCTGGCTCTGCACTATATAATGGTAATGGTGTAGCTAATACATTTGTACTGTACTGCGGATAATATTTTGTAACACAAAGCTCAATACTGCTAGTAAAAAAAACATTGGAAGATTCCTCTATTTTTCTATAGTGCTATATTGTCAAGGAATGTTACTATTTATTAAGTAATGCTTTTAGTTTAACATTAAAGACAAATTACATTGACCGCTAAAAAGCATTTACCTAATTTTAGATTAATTTACTTTTCTTCCTCCCTTTTGCCATAACCATGTCTGCATTTCTACAATTATGCTACAAAATGCTACATGGCCAAGTTATTATTATTATTATTATTATTATTATTATTATTATTATTATTATTATTATTATTATCATTATCATTATTATTTTATTTTGTATGTCATGTTTTCAAACTTACTACAGACGATTGCATTGTAAATATGTATTAAAGTCTAGATCTTTATTTGTGTTAGCAAGGAAAGAAAAAAGTGTTCTGTTTCTGTATTTCTACTGAACTGAACTCCATAGCAGTGGATATGGCAGTTGTAACATTCTGGTGTTAGTTTTCTAATGCTGCAATTATAATCATTATTGCTAATGCAGCAATCTGTTTCAAAGTTTAAACCTTTGTTATATCCATAGGTTTTTAGGTTGGTACTAGGCTATCAGCCCTAGGGCCTATACAAGTCTAGCCATAACAATTCCCTGGCTATTTCTTCCCACAATATTTACTTCCCTGGACCCCTGTCTAGCAGGTCAACTGACGTGATCCCTGGGTTGAATTTCCTTTCTCCCATCCAATCATCAAGGTTCCTTTTGAAGAGGGCCAAAGAGGCACTCTGCTTGACATGTATGGGCAATCTATTCCAGAGTCTGGGGAGTCTCTGTGTCAGGAACCTATCCCTCCAGCATGTTTTGTTTATTGTGATGACAAGGTTTAGATCCATGGAGTGTGTGGCTCTGAGGGATTGGGATTTCTTCAAGTGTAGCATGTCCAACAGCTCTGGGTTTGACATGGCCTTGTATGTTAAGCAGAGATTGCCTCTGAGTAGACGATATGTGACAGAGAATAGTTGGAGTTTTTTAAGGAGGTCAGTGTAGGGCATCTGCTTTAGGCCTGTGATTCTTTTAGTGAGGTATTTCTGCAGCCTTTCCAGTTGTTGCAGATGTCTTGAGAGGTACATACCAAATGGGGTGTTGTATTCTATAATGGGTCTAATGAGGGATGAGTACAGTGGGACAATGACCTCCTTTGTTCTGGATGAAAAGCCCTTATTGATGAGGTGTGCCACATAGAGGGATTTCCTGACTGTTTTGGTGATGTGGTTATCGAAGGTGAGACCACTGTCCACCTGTGTCCCTAAGTCTCTTATCACACTTTCAGTGTTTAGTGTACTGCCACCTATATGGTAATTCATGGTTACATGTTTTTTTCCCAAAGGGGATAACTATACATTTCTTGGCATTGACCTTGAGCACATGGCTCTGGCACCAAGCATCTGTTTCTGTAAGGCCCTTTTGTAGAGTATCCATATCATTTGGGGATTCAGTAATGGCTCCCAGTTTGCAGTCATCTGCAAACTTTGTTAGCCAGAGTCCCTTGGTGTTGGCCTGTACTTCAGAGAAGTAGATGCCAAACAAGAGCAGTCCCAGGAAAAGTGTGATGAGAACTCCACCAGGCACAAATAAATCGAAGCTCCAAGGTAAAATTGCTTTTAATAAGCACTTTGAACACAACACACAACAAACTGGATCAAAAATAGAGAAGCAAAGTCATCAGTTATACATCCATTTTAAAACTGAAATGCTTTTTTATATGTTGTTTGAGGTCTGAAAACTATGTAAAAAACTAAATAAATAAGTCCAATTCTCTAAAAACATATAATCTCAACTTATACCCTTTTATTTAATTTGTCTAATACATTTAAATACATTTAAATAAACTTTTAAAATGTTTCTGTGTTGTGTTTGATTTGCTTTTTTTGGATCTGAAAGACAACACAAAGCACCATTGTGTCTTGAATGAATTATGAAAACACATACTGAGACCTTGCCTTGAGAAAGAAACACTGTCTCCCACATTCCACCTCTTGGATAGTGGGAACCACTTCAATACAAAAAATGAAAACCTGTGGTGTTGCATTTTTATGAATGTTTACTCAATGCACTTTTTTTCTTTCTTCCCTGACATCGCAAAAGTGTCTGCTCTTTTTGTATTGACTTCCTCCAACACCCTGTTGAACATCTAAGATTCTTTAACAGTTCAGTTTCTTCAAGAAAAACTTTTGTTATCAGGTCATTCTGCTAGTGTATTTGTCTGAATCATTTAGTAAAGTCAACATTTTTTTTCATATTGTATTGTTTGTTTCCATGACCACCCCTCAAGTTCTTGTTGTCAAATGATTTCTTATTTCATGTTCAACTTTTAATTCCCAACCCCTGTTCTGAAAAATCAGACTGTTGTCCTTGAAGAAAGTTTCTAAATTTTTTTTCGATAAACAACGATGTCTGATGTCTATCAATAATTATCCGTTTTTAACCAACTCTTGTTGATGCTGACACTAGAATAATTGTATATGTTGAACCCATTGAAGAGTCCAGGTATTCAAGTTGTTACCCTGCTGCATAAGCCTCTGATCTCCTCTTATGGGGATTCTTTTTTTTTCCCTATCTTCCTGTTCTGAACTCCCTTACATTTTTTATCAACATTTTTTAAAACAAAACATTTATTTTCTCTTATTTGCCTCAACAGTGTATAACAAATCATTTGTGATAGCTTTGTTAATTTCTCTATTTTCTCTATGTCACTTTGCAGCTTTCTTTCATTGTTGTTAATAATATTAAATTTCAACATTTTTTACACAATTGTCAATGAAAATAGTATGAGCAGTGAACTTTCAGTGACATCTTCAGTGACATTGTTTATTTAAAATTAGGTAGGTACAGCCCTTAGGTACAATGTGGTAGTAGTGTTACAGGTAATAATTTTGTGTCCATTTAGGCGTTTGTACTTAATCAAAAAAAATTCCAATCAACTTCCGTAGTTCCCCAGTCTCTGAGCTCTTGGGAGCTGGATCTGTGCTCGGCAGCACAGTCCCAGGACTGAACCCTGAGGTACTCCACTTGTCACTTGTCTGGAAATGGATTTGGAGTTGGCTACTTTTACAGAGTGGGTTCTATCAGTAAGCCAGTTAGCAACCCATTGGGTGACGTAGGGATTAATGCCCAGCTTAGTACATTTATCTATGATTCCAGAGTGGGGGATGGTGTCAAAGGCCTTGGCAAGGTCTAGATAGGCTGTGTGGACCACCTTACCCTTGTCCATGGCTCTGGAGACTGATTCAAAGAAGTCAATCCGGTTTAGGAGACAAGATCGGCTCTTCATGAACCAAAACTGGGTAGGCTCCAGTGTTTGAAGGTTGCCAATGTCTTTGTTTATAAGTTCCATGATAATACACTCCATGGCCTTGCAGATAAGACTCATCAGACTGATGGGACGGTAGTTTCCAGGATCCAAGGTGGATCCCCCCTTGTGTAGTGGGATAACTGTAGCTCTGCGCCACTCAGTAGGCATGAAACCTGAGGTGAGGGTATGATTAAACATGACACTTAGGTGAGGTGCCAGTTCATATTGCAGTTCATGTAGTACACAGCCTGGGATGTCATCTGGTCCCATGGATGCTGTATTCATAGCTTTGAAGAGTGCGTTTTTTACCTGTGTGGCCATTATTACTGGAATTTGGCAATCTTCCAGTGTTGAGATGGGCCATTTAGGGGGTGAGGGGGGGTGAAGTTGGCACTGAATCGATCTGCCAGAATATTGGCAATATCCTTGGGATCAGGATATTTAATGCCATTCTGTTTTAGCTCAGAGCAGATCTGATCATTGCCATTTAGATTCTTGACATAGTTATAGAATGACTTGTGGTTGTCTTTGGAATCTTTGGCAATTTTATTTTCGTAACTAGTTTTGGAGGATTTTATGAGGGATCTCAGTTTCTTACTGAGGCTGGTAATGGAGTTTTTTGCATCCTGGGATTTTCATCTTTTTTGCAACAGTTTCTTCCTTTTGTTGTAAAGTTCGTTTATGGCAGGGGCCATCAGATTGGCTTCCTTTTTTTGGATGAGAGCATCTTGGTTCTATTTGGGATGGCATGATTCATGCATGAGTGGATGTGCTCATACAGTGCCTTAGTGTACGATTCAGCAGATGAACTTTCAGTTCCCATCTGCATGGGTGTCATGAAGTTTTCACTTCTGACTTGAGTAGCATGAAGTTGGCTTTGGAGATGTTTTTTGGGGAGGTTTCCTTGCTGGGGGGTGGGATGTGGATGTTAAGGGTGATTGGCTTATGGTCATACCTGACTAACAAGGGGGTGACCATAGGTGTAGAGCATTGATTTCCCATGTTGGTAATGACCAGGCCTAGGATATTGGAGCCCCTGGTGGGATTATGGATTAGTTGATCTAGGGCATTGGAATTTATGAATTCCAAGAACCATTGGGCAAAGGTGTTGGTACATGTGTAGTTTTCCCAGTTAATGGCAGGGTAGTTAAAATCACCCAGTATTAGGGTGTTTGGTTCTATCTTAATATTTTCCAGTATGCTTAGAAAGGTGTAGTGAGAATCTTGGGGTATGTTGGGGTATCTGTAACAAGCTACAATTTGGATTGCAGTCTTACCTAGTGTTAGTTGCACCTGGGGAATTTCAGACGCATTGTGTTGGGCAACTAGCCTGGTGGTGTGAATATCCTTGGTGAATATTAACACTCCTCCACCTTTAGTGTTTCGGTCCTGGTTTGGTGGCTGAAAAGTGTGGTAAGAGTTGTAGCCTGGTATTGCAGGGGTGCTCTCTGGAGCCTTGAACCAGGTCTCAGTTACTGCACAGATATTGATGTTCTCCATTTTTAGGAGTGCCTCGAGATAATGCATTTTGAGGTTTAGACTTCTAGCATTGAGTTGTATTACCTTCAGATTTTGCATGCTTGTACCTGTTACTGTGGTGGCTTTGTCCTTTGAACTTTGCCTAAAAAAGGCACTATAGGGGTGGCAAGAGCCTTAGCCAGTAACCCGAATCCCAGGGGCGACAGGCGCAGACCATCTCTGACAAAGCATCGTGGTCTGTCCATTACTGAAGTGTTATAAGATTTGTGCTGATAACTGAGTTTTAAATATACATTTTTATTTGGGGGCTGGTGGAGGGGGATTGAGGGACCTTGGGGAGACTAACTTGCGTACAGTCATAAGAGAGCGCTTAACATATAGAAACTGTTTGTGTGCATATTGGATACATACAGTCACACTAAACTGAGTTCACAGCCATCCTGTCTGTTCTTTATATATGTAATTACATGTGCCTGTTTTCTGTTTCTTCTTATACAGGAATATGTTACCAAATAAGACATCTATACCCCACCAGCCACCATGTAGTGATGTGGAAAATTAGGTAATTATCCAGGTCTTATGTCACCATGGAGCTTTTCTGTTGGGGAGAGGTAGAGGTGATCAACCTGTCCAAGACAGGATATTACAGCTTGTGTTCAATAACCTTAATGCAGCTGTGACCCATGGTAGTTCCTACTCCCAGATAAGATACTGGGCAACTGATAAGATAACCTCTGTCCACTGTAGGGCCATTGTAATTGCCTGAGAACAGGTGGCTACAGGGGGTGGTCCTACTACTGAACCACCACTAACTGAAACTGGGGAGTCGCTGTCCATCAGAGACCAATATAGTTCATTAGAGTGTTCCACCAGAATTCTTGACATTGATGCAGATTTGGATGACTGACCCAGTGTGTCGCAAAATGACCTTCCATGTATGCAAGAAACAGAAGTTCCATTGTTATCTCTTTTTATGCATATATCTAAGGTATCTGCTATATGTCTATATCTGTATCGCTTTATCTATATATATCTATATACACACAAGCACACATATAGAGAGAGAGAAAGAGAGAAAGAGAGAGAGAGGAAAAGAGAGAGACAGCAATAACTGTGAGAGTTAGACTGCAGTCATATAGAAAGAGTGGATTTTGCTTTGGGTTTAGTGGAGAGCAGCCAACTGTTCACTAACTTTTTTATGAGAACCTTTTTAAACTTCACTTATGAATGGAACTTTCTCTTTTCTTGTTTAATTTGCATTGTGATACTTAACAGACTTCTTTCCTTTCTATTCCTCTGTAACAGGCACTTGTGAGTTGCAGGATGCCAGTCCACTTGCACATGGTAAGCACACATTTGTTTAATATATAAGGTAGATTCTGGTCTATATGATAGCAAAGTTTTTGTAGTTTTACCATTTGTTATGATATTTAACACTTTTATTAAAAGGAAAATATGTGCTAAATTGTATTCTCCATTTTGCTGTTTATTGTTTGTTATCATAGGTGATCTTGAGATTGGTACTGAGGAACTCCTACCACCTGTTAGAGTATCGGTTCCCTGTGATGATGATGGTGGTGATAAACATGCACAGTCTGAGGCTGGAGAGTGTCAGTCTTACACTGAGGTTGTGACATGATAAGGTACTCAGAAAAGACTTGCTGTCAACTCTCCTTCTGAAGCTCATGTGTCATATGCTGCCAGATGTATGTGTTGGGCCATATTGGTGACATAGGCATATTCCTCCAGGGCCACAAAAGAGACAGTGTGCCTACTGAATGTTCTGCATTGTGATGTGAGTGTCTCCTTGAACAGTGTGGGCAATTCCATTCACAGGATGAAGGGACATACTGGATCATACAGTTTCTGTGATGGAGTGTCTGTTGGGAGAGGGTGTGCATCCATATGTCTGGGAACCACTCCATCTTCTGGTGTTAGCTGACATGGTCATGCAAGATCCCACTCCTGCAGAGACATACGATGCACTGCAATTGGATTGCAGTGTCCATGCCCAGATGTGGTAGGCACAGGGTCATAGCTCTGGACATAGTCCTGATGAGAGCTCATCCAGCAGACATTGGTTACATTCACGTACCACCCCAACTTCTAGTCATGGCCATGGAACTTGCAGTGCAACTCAGGGTAGAGGTGGTTCTCATGCTCAGAGTGATGGCACTGTACTGAATAGTCTGTCATGCACGGCTCCCACCTTTCCAAGATGCCATGATGTAGTGCTAGCACAGTGATTGACTGTTTTCATGCAGACACACATATAGTAAAAAATAATTCACTTGTCCATACTACTTTACACACATGCAAACTATTTCACAGTACTGTTGAGTGCTATACATATGTTATGATTGGCCCTGAACACCATATACACTGAGATATGCATGGGTTTCTTACTTACACACTCACTTCTTTGGTGTCACTCTTGTCTGTCTCCTACCCCTCCCCCAGTGCAAATGATGATGACTGTGCCCTGCCATTTACATGTCTTTGCAACATAGGTTTACATATACATCTGATGCATACAGTGGATAGCTGATGCTAGCTTGTATAGTCAAGCAAATGAGGGTATAATTGACCTGTTCCATGTTTTATGGGCAGTGTTCAATTGAAATGCTTAATGCAAACTATTGCTTCTAACACATACCTGTATGCTGCAAACATGCTACAGGGGAGATATTACTGACATAAATGTACACCTCTGATAAACAGCGCTGCTTAGAGACATATCCATATTTCCCTGTGAGAAGAATTAGTTATATAACTTGTTTTTCTTTTCTTTACAGGTTCCACACTTACCTTGTCATTACTACAGGTAACAATTGTATCTTTGGGTGTTGTCCCTGTCTGATGCTATCAGAACACAACCATTACATGGTTAAGTAAAGGTTGTAGTGTCTGATGGACATCAGTTTTCTATGTATATGTGCAGATGATGTAAGACTTTGATCTAGGTAGTGACTGTATATGCCATCTTTTGCCTCTTAGCCAGAGCCAGGGCATAATGTGCATGTCTCTGTCTGCCAGCACAATCTGCAGCTGTAGATTCTCCCTCAGACTCCATATCTGTATTTGCTCCTGCTGCTGCTGCTGTCCCATGCCTATAGCCTCAGAAACCATGATCCTGCCCCTTGTTCTTGTTGAAGCTGTTTCCTGAAAATTATATTGTGCAACATGGCACATACTATAAGTATTTCAGCATAGGTGCCTGAGTCATACTGCAGTACACCTCCTGATGTATCTAGATACCAGAACCTTGATTTAAGCAAACCAAATACATGTTGTATAATATTCATAGTTTGAGCCTGGGCTCCATTGCATCCTTGCTCAGTTGTGTTGTGCGTTTCTCATGGGTGTCATGAGTCAGAGCTGCAGTATATAACCTGTATCTTTAACTAGGTGCCCTTGAGGAATGCCATTCCTAGTAAACGTGGTGTACATCTCACAAGTGTACTATACCATATGTGTGAGTCACGGAAGCTGCCTGGGTTACCTGCACTGACATTCTTGATGATCCCTTCGGCATTATAGACAACCTGACAGTTTATAGAGTTGAAACCATTTTTGTTGATGTACCTCCTTCCCTGTTCCCTGGGTGGGGCTTTTATTTCTATATATGTGCAATCTATGGCCCCCAAAATGTTAGAGAAGTGTGCTATTGCATAAAATTTCTGCATGGTTCTTGCACTCTCCTGTGGTGTTCGTGGGAAACAGGTATACTACCTTGCATGCAGTAGCATTTCAATTAAATACTGATATAGTATTCTAGAGGCTGATGCCTGTGACACCCCTAATATATCCTCTCTGGAAAATACTAGTAGCTAGTATATGTAATGGTAAATGTATCGCTGATTCCACTTGGGTGGATTCTCCATGATTTCCCTGTGGCCTTTTCAGAGGCAGCAGAGATTGCATAATTCCTCCAATGTTTCCCTGTCTGCCAGATATCTCTCAACAGTTTATGTTTCATGCAGTCCATGATAAGTTAAATGGGATCTAGACAACCTTCTTCTTGTCAGATGTCTGGCAGTAGCAGCAGCAGCACCCTGATTTAAAGCCTGCTACTCATACAACATAATAATAGCAGCAGTAACCCCTAACATGTTTTTCTTTCTAAGTGTAATCATGCCTATATTCCAAAATGTTTTGGTGTACATTTCAAAAGCCTTTACCAAGTGTACATGATTGCTTTATAACTTCCCGAATAGCTCCGGCATGTTGGATTGTTAATTAACATGTACTTCAGCTCTTTTTGCTGTCAGTAGCATATTCTGTTATTTCCCATTGTTTGCTGGCTCTACATGACATGTAGAATGGCTTAATGAATATCCATTAGCACCTTACAGTACTGGGGGTGCTGTACAATGCCAACACGATCACTACACTTTGTGTAGATCTTATGAATCCTGCTCTATATGTTGAAAATGGGATGATATGACAGAGAAGTTAAAGGGAAGGAAGCAGATGGTTGCACGGATACTGAGATGGCATAATAAGAACATTGCAGTCATATAATGCTTATGATTCTAGTGCCATTGTAATAACCAGTCACATCAATCAGGTCCTCTGGGCACACGGACCCTCTTCAAGGTAATCTATGATCAATGCTTGGCTAAGTTGCTCAAGGTTATTCACTAGGTAAATGAGGATAGGAAAAATCAAACCCTATAACACCAGAGCGACAGATGACAACATCAGCCCTCTGCACCATCTGCAGTATAACATGTGCAATTCCTGCTTTTCCTATTAGGAATATTGTGGGCAGTGCCAAATACAACATTCTGTGGTTAGGGATAGCATAGTCATGACTGACAATCTGTGATGTTCAGAAATTATAGCATCCCCATCACATCAAGACAGTTGAAGAGTGAGTAGAAAACATAAATCAACATCCCACCCTCACTGGCTTACAACCATGGACTGAGTCAACCATAAGCAATTACAGAGAACAGAATCACTTGACTGAACTTTCATTATGTTAGTTGCTAAGTGAATCACTATGGTGCACACCTCTCAACCTCTTAGAGCAAGAAATCTGGATAAAGCTATGAATAAAAGTGGGACAAAGGCCCAAAATAGGGGCAATTTTAAAATATTGCTCTTACAAACTTAGAAAGTTGAAAGAATAACATGTTTCACATTACCATGAATTTTCTGAAAGGTATAAAGTCTGAAATTCAAATGTATGTAATTATTTTCTAACTTCAGTCTTTAATCATTTGCCACTAATTTTCCAGAAAGCCACAATTTTATGAAAAATGGACCAAAACTGAGGCAAAAATCTGGACATTCTAGGAAAATCTGTACAGTTGAAAGGTATGCTATGGTGGTAAGCTCAGGTGTGCAATTGCTGCCAAACTCTTAGCACATGTATAGGAATTTTCTTATTTTTTTTATTAGATGAGAATTGACTCAGAAGTGCTGGGTACTTTTGCTTTTATTGGTGTCACTGCCACCTGTGAAAGGACAGCATTCTGAGCCACTGTGCCTGGCCTTACTGTATGCACTAATGATCATGATGGAGCAATAAAGGATGTTACAATCAAAACCTCTGGAAAAAAAGAGAAAGGGCAGTGAGATAGAGGGTGGAGGGATGAAACATAACATAGAGGATTACAATCGGGTCACCAATCATAACCATCTTATTTTGTGTTCGAGACATGGATGCCAAGAAAGTCATCTGAAGACTGAAGCTCAAAAGGTTAATCTTGACATCCTTGTCAGGAACACATAATAAGGGTTTATGACTGGTGAAATGATCATAATTGTTTGTAGTGCATGGAGCTTATCTGCTCTATGTACTACTAGTTAAAGGGGGAAAATCATTAAGTGGTTTCCCAGCTTTCAAAACTGTAAAACACTTAGTGAGTGCTGTCAACAGATGTAGTGTAACATAGTTCATTACATTTACACTGCGCAACTGACCAGATGTTTGCAGGAAATCCAGATTATTGTTTAATATTTTTGGTCTGTTCCTCATAAAACATGTGGTTTTAAGATGAACCACTGAGGCTTGAAGTCACTAAGTAATGACATGCACTTGAGTTTTAGCATTTGCATTCATGAGATTATGAAGGCAAACACACATGTTGTTATTCTAGCAAGTCTCATGTAAGTCTTTTTTTTTAACAAGACATTAGGGACACGTTGAAGGAAAACTCCACCCTAGAACTAAAGAACTAAAGAAATATGTTTTTTTCTGTCTGTCTTTGTTTCCAGCCCTATATTAATGCCTCAAAATCATGCTAAGTGCTTTATTTGTAATTTTAGTCTGTTTACCACAACATGGCTACCAATGGGGCTTGCTATAGCAATGGGATCTTGTTCTTCCTCAACCCTTTTTCTTTCCTGTACGACACTTCAAGTCTGCTTTCTATGACTCATGCTAGACATAAGGAAGTAACTATGAATTCCCATGCCACTGACAAATAATGGGATTTGTGTGAGTCACTGTCATCTTGTACAGCTTCTGTAAGAGGACTGCTTCTTTTTTGTCTCTAATGACCATTTATATTTTTCTCAGAGCTTGTTTTACACTATACTTAGAAGTTATCCAGCTAAAGTCAGAAAAGTAGCACTATTTTACAAACCTGACTCCATGATACTGCCACTGTAAAAGAATGTACTGAAAATTAACTCTATTTCACAGTCCATGCAGTGCAACTATTTTTTTATTTTTTTTTGGGGGGGGTACTGAAAATTTTAGGAAATTCTATATCACTTGCATTAGTCTTATAACTAATGGATTTTTTTTAACTTACTATGCTGTTCTCAAATTCAATAGCAAACTATCAAGCAAATCTCTATTCCTTGCCATAGCATCAGTAATTTTTCTTTGAACCACTCCTATCTTTGTGCATATTTTCAATTATAATGTTAATCTGCTCATCTGTTGATTTTTTAATGTGCAAAAGATGCACTATTCAGCAAAACAGAGTACTTACTTCATGATGTCACATTACAACTTATGCTATGGTCTCTCCAAAACTAATAAAGAAATGTGGGCAATTGGAAGGAAACACCACTTAGGAGGGTTACAACCTTCAGTAAATTGAGGATTACAGCATCCCATTCCAATTGTACAAACTGAACTTGTGATGTCAGGCAGTAAGTCCATAGGAATAAACTTCTATTGACAGTGTTATGAGTACAGAATGTCAATTTTTCCTTCATAATTTTCCTGTCCAACTTTGTGCATGTCACTGTACCAGGTCGTGCTGTGTGGCCTTATGGAATATTCAACACCTTACTCA
>NC_056741.1:515413611-515446111 GCF_019279795.1 Protopterus annectens
TGAATCTCATCCACCTCATACTGAGACATGCTCCCTGATGAATCACACAGTCTGGGTCATCTTGAATCTCATCCACCTCATACTGAGAAATGCTCACTGATGAATCACACAGTCTGGGTCATCTTGAATCTCATCCCATCCACCTCATACTGAGACATGGTCACTGATGAATCACACAGACTGGGTCATCTTGAATCTCATCTCATCCACCTCATACAGAGACATGCTCACTGATGACTCACACAGTCTGGGTCATCGTGAATCTCATCTCATCCACCTCATACTGAGACATGCTCACTAATGAATCACACAGTATGGGTCATCTTGAATCTCATCTCATCCACCTCATACTGAGACATGCTCACTGATGAATCACACAGTCTGAGTCATCTTGAATCTCATCTCATCCACCTCATACTGAGACATGCTCACTAATGAATCACACAGTCTGGGTCATCTTGAATCTCATCTCATCCACCTCATACTGAGACATGCTCACTGAAGAATCACACAGTCTGGGTCATCGTGAATTTCATCCCATCCACCTCATACTGAGACATGGTCACTGATGAATCACACAGACTGGGTCATCTTGAATCTCATCTCATCCACCTCATACTGAGACATGCTCACTGATGTCTCACACAGTCTGGGTCATCTTGAATCTCATCTCATCCACCTCATACTGAGACATGCTCACTAATGAATCACACAGTCTGGGTCATCTTGAATCTCATCTCATCCACCTCATACTGAGACATGCTAACTGATGAATCACACAGTCAGAGTCATCTTGAATCTCATCTCATCCACCTCATACTGAGACATGCTCACTGATGAATCACACAGTCTGGGTCATCTTGAATCTCATCTCATCCACCTCATACTGAGACATGCTCCCTGATGACTCACACAGTCTGGGTCATCTTGAATCTCATCTCATCCACCTCATACTGAGACATGCTCACTGATGAATCACACAGTCTGGGAAATCTTGAATCTCATCTCATCCACCTCATACTGAGACATGCTCACTGATGAATCACACAGTCTGGGTCATCTTGAATCTCATCTCATCCACCTCATACTGAGACATGCTCACTGATGGCTCACACAGTCTGGGTCATCTTGAATCTCATCTCATCCACCTCATACTGAGACATGCTCACTGATGACTCACACAGTCTGGGTCCTCTTGAATCTCATCTCATCCACCTCATACTGAGACATGCTCCCTGATGAATCACGCAGTCTGGATCATCTTGAATCTCATCTCATCCACCTCATACTGAGACATGCTCACTGATTAATTACACAGTATGGATCATCTTGAATCTCATCTCATCCACCTCATACTGAGACATGCTCCCTGATAACTCACACAGTCTGGGTCATCTTGTATCTCATCTCATCCACCTCATACTGAGACATGCTCCCTGATGACTCACACAGTCTGGGTCATCTTGAATCTCATCCACCTCATACTGAGACATGCTCACTGATGAATCACACAGTCTGGGTCATCTTGAATCTCATCTCATCCACCTCATATTGAGACATGCTCACTAATGAATCACACAGTCTGTGTCATCTTGAATCTCATCTCATCCACCTCATACTGAGACATGCTCACTAATGAATCACACAGTCTGGGTCATCTTGAATCTCATCCCATCCACCTCATACTGAGACATGGTCACTGATGAATCACACAGACTGGATCATCTTGAATCTCATCTCATCCACCTCATACTGAGACATGCTCACTGATGACTCACACAGTCTGAGTCATCTTGAATCTCATCTCATCCACCTCATACTGAGACATGCTCACTAATGAGTCACACAATATGGGTCATCTTGAATCTCATCTCATCCACCTCATACTGAGACAAGCTCACTGATGAATCACACAGTCTGAGTCATCTTGAATCTCATCTCATCCACCTCATACTGAGACATGCTCACTAATGAATCTCACAGTCTGGGTCATCTTGAATCTCATCTCATCCACCTCATACTGAGACATGCTCACTGATGAATTACACAGTATGGGTCATCGTGAATTTCATCCCATCCACCTCATACCGAGACATGGTCACAGATGAATCACACAGACTGGGTCATCTTGAATCTCATCTCATCCACCTCATACTGAGACATGCTCACTGATGACTCACACAGTCTGGGTCATCTTGAATCTCATCTCATCCACCTCATACAGAGACATGCTCACTAATGAATCACACAGTCTGGGTCATCTTGAATCTCATCTCATCCACCTCATACTGAGACATGCTAACTGATGAATCACACAGTCAGAGTCATCTTGAATCTCATCTCATCCACCTCATACTGAGACATGCTCACTGATGAATCACACAGTCTGGGTCATCTTGAATCTCATCTCATCCACCTCATACTGAGACATGCTCCCTGATGAATCACACATTCTGGGTCATCTTGAATCTCATCTCATCCACCTCATACTGAGACATGCTCCCTGATGACTCACACAATCTGGGTCATCTTGAATCTCATCTCATCCACCTCATACTGAGACATGCTCACTGATGAATCACACAGTCTGGGAAATCTTGAATCTCATCCCATCCACCTCATACTGAGACATGCTCACTGATGAATCACACAGTCTGGGTCATCTTGAATCTCATCTTATCCACTTCATACTGAGACATGCTCACTGATGGCTCACACAGTCTGGGTCATCTTGAATCTCATCTCATCCACCTCATACTGAGACATGCTCACTGATGACTCAAACAGTCTGGGTCCTCTTGAGTCTCATCTCATCCACCTCATACTCAGACATGCTCCCTGATGAATCACGCAGTCTGGATCATCTTGAATCTCATCTCATCTACCTCATACTGAGACATGCTCACTGATGAATTACACAATCTGGGTCATCTTGAATCTCATCTCATCCACCTCATACTGAGACATGCTCCCTGATAACTCACACAGTCTGGGTCATCTTGTATCTCATCTCATCCACCTCATATTGAGACATGCTCCCTGATGACTCACACAGTCTGGGTCATCTTGAATCTCATCCACCTCATACTGAGACATGCTCACTGATGAATCACACAGTCTGGGTCATCTTGAATCTCATCTCATCCACCTCATATTGAGACATGCTCACTAATGAATCACACAGTCTGTGTCATCTTGAATCTCATCTCATCCACCTCATACTGAGACATGCTCACTGATGAATCACACAGTCTGAGTCATCTTGAATCTCATCTCATCCACCTCATACTGAGACATGCTCACTGATGAATCACACAGTCTGGGTCATCTTGAATCTCATCTCATCCACCTCATACTGAGTCATGCTCACTGATGAATCACACATTTTGGGTCATCTTGAATTTCATCCCATCCACCTCACACTGAGACATGGTCACTGATGAATCACACAGACTGGGTCATCTTGAATCTCATCTCAACCACCTCATACTGTGACATGCTCACTGATGACTCACACAGTCTGGGTCATCTTGAATCTCATCTCATCCACCTCATGCTGAGACAGGCTCCCTGATCACTCACACAGTCTGGGTCATCTTGAATCTCATCCACCTCATACTGAGACATGCTCACTGATGAATCACACAGTCTGTGTCATCTTGAATGTCATCTCATCCACCTCATACTGAGTCATGCTCACTAATGAATCACACAGTCGAGTCATCTTGAATCTCATCTCATCCACCTCATACTGAGACATGCTCACTGATGAATCACACAGTTTGGGTCATCTTGAATCTCATCTCATCCACCTCATACTGAGACATGCTCACTGATGAATCACACAGTCTGGGTCATCTTGAATTTCATCCCATCCACCTCATACTGAGACATGGTCACTGATGAATCACACAGACTGGGTCATCTTGAATTTCATCTCATCCACCTCATATTGAGACATGCTCACTGATGAATCACACAGTCTGGGTCATCTTGAATCTCATCTCATCCACCTCATACTGAGACATGCTCACTGATGAATCACACAGTCTGGGTCATCTTGAATCTCATCTCATCCACATCATACTGAGACATGCTCACTAATGAATCACACAGTCTGGGTCATCTTGAATCTCATCCACCTCATACTGAGACATGCTCCCTGATGAATCACACAGTCTGGGTCATCTTGAATCTCATCCACCTCATACTGAGAAATGCTCACTGATGAATCACACAGTCTGGGTCATCTTGAATCTCATCTCATCGACCTCATACTGAGACATGCTCACTGATGAATCACACAGTCTGTGTCATCTTGAATCTCATCTCATCCACCTCATACTGAGACATGCTCACTGATGAATCACACAGTCTGGGTCATCTTGAATCTCATCTCATCCACCTCATACTGAGACATGCTCACTGATGAATCACGCAGTCTGGGTCACCTTGAATCTCATCTCATCCACCTCATACTGAGACATGCTCACTGATGAATCACACAGTCTGGGTCATCTTGAATCTCATCTCATCCACCTCATACTGAGACATGCTCACTGATGAATCACACAGTCTGGGTCATCTTGAATCTCATCTCATCCACCTCATACTGAGACATGCTCACTGATGAATCACACAGTCTGGGTCATCTTGAATCTCATCTCATCCACCTCATACTGAGACATGCTCACTGATGAATCACACAGTCTGGGTCATCTTGAATCTCATCTCATCCACCTCATACTGAGACATGCTCACTGATGAATCACACAGTCTGGGTCATCTTGAATCTCATCTCATCCACCTCATACTGAGACATGCTCACTGATGAATCACACAGTCTGGGTCGTCTTGAATCTCATCTCATCCACCTCATACTGAGACATGCTCACTGATGAATCACACAGTCTGGGTCATCTTGAATCTCATCTCATCCACCTCATACTGAGACATGCTCACTGAGGAATCACACAGTCTTGGTCATCTTGAATCTCATCTCATCCACCTCATACTGAGACATGCTCACTGATGAATCACACAGTCTGGGTCATCTTGAATCTCATCTCATCCACCTCATACTGAGACATGCTCACTGATGACTCACACAGTCTGGGTCATCTTGAATCTCATCTCATCCGCCTCATACTGAGACAAGCTCACTGATGAATCACACAGTCTGAGTCATCTTGAATCTCATCTCATCCACCTCATACTGAGACATGCTCACTAATGAATCTCACAGTCTGGGTCATCTTGAATCTCATCTCATCCACCTCATACTGAAACATGCTCACTGATGAATTACACAGTATGGGTCATCGTGAATTTCATCCCATCCACCTCATACTGAGACATGCTCACTGATGAATCACACAGTCTGGGTCATCTTGAATCTCATCTCATCCACCTCATACTGAGACATGCTCACTGATGAATCACACAGTCTGGGTCATCTTGAATCTCATCTCATCCACCTCATACTGAGACATGCTCACTGATGACTCACACAGTCTGAGTCATCTTGAATCTCATCTCATCCACCTCATACTGAGACATGCTCACTGATGAATCACACAGTTTGGGTCATCTTGAATCTCATCTCATCCACCTCATACTGAGACATGCTCACTGATGAATCACACAGTCTGGGTCATCTTGAATTTCATCCCATCCACCTCATACTGAGACATGGTCACTGATGAATCACACAGACTGGGTCATCTTGAATCTCATTTCATCCACCTCATACTGAGACATGCTCACTGATGAGTCACACAGTCTGGGTCATCTTGAATCTCATCTTATCCACCTCATACTGAGACATGCTCGCTAATGAATCACACAGTCTGGGTCATCTTGAATCTCATCTCATCCACCTCATACTGAGACATGCTAACTGATGAATCACACAGTCTGAGTCATCTTGAATCTCATCTCATCCACCTCATACTGAGACATGCTCACTGATGAATTACACTGGCTGGGTCATCTTGAATCTCATCTCATCCACCTCATACTGAGGCATGCTCACTGATGAATCATACAGTCTGGGTCATCTTGAATCTCATCTCATCCACCTCATACTGAGACATGCTCACTGATGAATCACACAGTCTGGGTCATCTTGAATCTCATCTCATCCACCTCATACTGAGACATGCTCACTGATGAATCACACATTTTGGGTCATCTTGAATTTCATCCCATCCACCTCACACTGAGACATGCTCACTGATGAATCAGACAGTCTGGGTCATCTTGAATCTCATCTCATCCACCTCATACTGAGACATGCTCACTGATGAATCACACAGTCTGAGTCATCTTGAATCTCATCTCATCCACCTCATACTGAGACATGCTCCCTGATGAATCTCACATTCTGGGTCATCTTGAATCTCATCTCGTCCACCTCATACTGAGACATGCTCACTGATGAATCACACAGTCTGGGTCATCTTGAATCTCATCTCATCCACCTCATACTGAGACATGCTCACTGATGAATCACACAGTCTGGGTCATCTTGAATCTCATCTCATCCACCTCATACTGAGTCATGCTCACTGATGAATCACACATTTTGGGTCATCTTGAATTTCATCTCATCCACCTCATACTGAGACATGCTCACTGATGAATCACACAGTCTGGGTCATCTTGAATCTCATCTCATCCACTTCATACTGAGACATGCTCCCTGATGAATCACACAGTCTGGGTCATCTTGAATCTCATCCACCTCATACTGAGAAATGCTCACTGATGAATCACACAGTCTGGGTCATCTTGAATCTCATCTCATCGACCTCATACTGAGACATGCTCACTGATGAATCACACAGTCTGGGTCATCTTGAATCTCATCTCATCGACCTCATACTGAGACATGCTCACTGATGAATCACACAGTCTGGGTCATCTTGAATCTCATCCACCTCATACTGAGACATGCTCACTGATGAATCACGCAGTCTGGGTCACCTTGAATCTCATCTCATCCACCTCATACTGAGACATGCTCACTGATGAATCACACAGTCTGGGTCATCTTGAATCTCATCTCATCCACCTCATACTGAGACATGCTCACTGATGAATCACACAGTCTGAGTCATCTTGAATCTCATCTCATCCACCTCATACTGAGACATGCTCACTGATGAATCACACAGTCTGGGTCACCTTAAATCTCATCTCATCCACCTCATACTGAGACATGCTCACTGATGAATCACACAGTCTGGGTCATCTTGAATCTCATCTCTTCCACCTCATACTGAGACATGCTCACTGATGAATCACACAGTCTGGGTCATCTTGAATCTCATCTCATCCGCCTCATACTGAGACATGCTCACTGATGAATCACACAGTCTGGGTCATCTTGAATCTCATCTCATCCACCTCATACTGAGTCATGCTCACTGATGAATCACACAGTCTGAGTCATCTTGAATCTCATCTCATCCACCTCATACTGAGACATGCTCACTGATGAATCACACAGTCTGGGTCATCTTGAATCTCATCTCATCCACATCATACTGAGACATGCTCACTGATGAATCAGACAGTCTGGGTCATCTCGAATCTCATCTCATCCACCTCATACTGAGACATGCTCACTGATGACTCACACAGTCTGGGTCATCTTGAATCTCATCTCATCCGCCTCATACTGAGACATGCTCACTGATGAATCACACAGTCTGGGTCATCTTGAATCTCATCTCATCCACCTCATACTGAGACATGCTCACTGATGAATCACACAGTCTGGGTCATCTTGAATCTCATCTCATCCACCTCATACTGAGACATGCTCACTGATGAATCACACAGTCTGGGTCATCTTGAATCTCATCCCATCCACCTCATACTGAGACATGCTCACTGATGAATCACACAGTCTGGGTCATCTTGAATCTCATCTTATCCACTTCATACTGAGACATGATCACTGATGAATCACACAGACTGGGTCATCTTGAATCTCATCTCATCCACCTCATACTGAGACATGCTCACTAATGAATCACACAGTCTGGGTTATCATGAATCTCATCTCATCCACCTCATACTGAGACATGCTAACTGATGAATCACACAGTCTGAGTCATCTTGAATCTCATCTCATCCACCTCATACTGAGACATGCTCACTGATGAATCACACAGTCTGGGTCATCTTGAATCTCATCTCATCCACCTCATACTGAGTCATGCTCACTGATGAATCACACATTTTGGGTCATCTTGAATCTCATCTCATCCACCTCATACTGTGACATGCTCACTGATGACTCACAAAGTCTGGGTCATCTTGAATTTCATCTCATCCACATCATACTGAGACATGCTCACTGATGAATCAGACAGTCTGGGTCATCTTGAATCTCATCTCATCCACCTCATACTGAGACATGCTCACTGATGAATCACACAGTCTGGGTCATCTTGAATCTCATCTCATCCACCTCATACTGAGACATGCTCACTGATGAATCACACAGTCTGGGTCATCTTGAATCTCATCTCATCCACCTCATACTGAGACATGCTCACTGATGAATCACACAGTCTGGGTCATCTTGAATCTCATCTCATCCACCTCATACTGAGACATGCTCACTGATGAATCACACAGTCTGGGTCATCTTGAATCTCATCTCATCCACTTCATACTGAGACATGCTCCCTGATGAATCACACAGTCTGGGTCATCTTGAATCTCATCTCATCCACCTCATACTGAGACATGCTCACTGATGAATCACACAGTCTGGGTCATCTTGAATCTCATCTCATCCACCTCATACTGAGACATGCTCACTGATGAATCACACAGTCTGGGAAATCTTGAATATCATCTCATCCACCTCATACTGAGACATGCTCACTGATGAATCACACAGTCTGGGTCATCTTGAATCTCATCTCATCCACCTCATACTGAGACATGCTCACTGATGAATCACACAGTCTGGGTCATCTTGAATCTCATCTCATCCACCTCATACTGAGACATGCTCACTGATGACTCACACAGTCTGGGTCCTCTTGAATCTCATCTCATCCACCTCATACTGAGACATGCTCCCTCATGAATCACACAGTCTGGGTCATCCTGAATCTCATCTCATCCACCTCATACTGAGACATGCTCACTGATGAATCACACAGTCTGGGTCATCTTGAATCTCATCTCATCCACCTCATACTGAGACATGCTCCCTGATGACTCACACAGTCTGGGTCATCTTGAATCTCATCTCATCCACCTCATACTGAGACATGCTCACTGATGACTCACACAGTCTGGGTCATCTTGAATCTCATCTCATCCACCTCATACTGAGACATGCTCACTGATGAATCACACAGTCTGGGTCATCTTGAATCTCATCTCATCCACCTCATACTGAGACATGCTCACTGATGAATCACACAGTCTGGGTCATCTTGAATCTCATCTCATCCACCTCATACTGAGACATGCTCACTGATGAATCACACAGTCTGAGTCATCTTGAATCTCATCTCATCCACCTCATACTGAGACATGCTCACTGATGAATCACACAGTTTGGGTCATCTTGAATCTCATCTCATCCACCTCATACTGAGACATGCTCACTGATGAATCACACAGTCTGGGTCATCTTGAATTTCATCCCATCCACCTCATACTGAGACATGGTCACTGATGAATCACACAGACTGGGTCATCTTGAATCTCATCTCATCCACCTCATACTGAGACATGCTCACTGATGACTCACACAGTCTGGGTCATCTTGAATCTCATCTCATCCACCTCATACTGAGACATGCTCACTAATGAATCACACAGTCTGGGTCATCTTGAATCTCATCTCATCCACCTCATACTGAGACATGCTCACTGATGAATCACACAGTCTGGGTCATCTTGAATCTCATCTCATCCACCTCATACTGAGACATGCTCCCTGATGAATCAAACATTCTGGGTCATCTTGAATCTCATCTCATCCACCTCATACTGAGACATGCTCCCTCACACAGTCTGGGTCATCTTGAATCTCATCTCATCCACCTCATACTGAGACATGCTCACTGATGAATCACACAGTCTGGGAAATCTTGAATCTCATCTCATCCACCTCATACTGAGACATGCTCACTGATGAATCACACAGTCTGGGTCATCTTGAATCTCATCTCATCCACCTCATACTGAGACATGCTCACTGATGGCTCACACAGTCTGGGTCATCTTGAATCTCATCTCATCCACCTCATACTGAGACATGCTCACTGATGACTCACACAGTCTGGGTCCTCTTGAATCTCATCTCATCCACCTCATACTGAGACATGCTCCCTCATGAATCACGCAGTCTGGGTCATCTTGAATCTCATCTCATCCACCTCATACTGAGACATGCTCTCTGATGAATTACACAGTCTGGGTCATCTTGAATCTCATCTCATCCACCTCATACTGAGACATGCTCCCTGATAACTCACACAGTCTGGGTCATCTTGAATCTCATCTCATCCACCTCATGCTGAGACAGGCTCCCTGATCACTCACACAGTCTGGGTCATCTTGAATCTCATCTCATCCACCTCATACTGAGACATGCTCACTAATGAATCACACAGTCTGGGTCATCTTGAATCTCATCTCATCCACCTCATACTGAGATATGCTCACTGATGAATCACACAGTCTGGGTCATCTTGAATCTCATCTCATCCACCTCATACTGAGACATGCTCACTGATGAATCACACAGTCTGGGTCATCTTGAATCTCATCTCATCCACCTCATACTGAGACATGCTCACTGATGAATCACACAGTCTGGGTCATCTTGAATTTCATCCCATCCACCTCATACTGAGACATGCTCGCTAATGAATCACACAGTCTGGGTCATCTTGAATCTCATCTCATCCACCTCATACTGAGACATGCTAACTGATGAATCACACAGTCTGAGTCATCTTGAATCTCATCTCATCCACCTCATACTGAGGCATGCTCACTGATGAATCATACAGTCTGGGTCATCTTGAATCTCATCTCATCCACCTCATACTGAGACATGCTCCCTGATGAATCAAACATTCTGGGTCATCTTGAATCTCATCTCATCCACCTCATACTGAGACATGCTCCCTCACACAGTCTGGGTCATCTTGAATCTCATCTCATCCACCTCATACTGAGACATGCTCACTGATGAATCACACAGTCTGGGAAATCTTGAATCTCATCTCATCCACCTCATACTGAGACATGCTCACTGATGAATTACACAGTCTGGGTCATCTTTAATCTCATCTTATCCACCTCATACTGAGACATGCTCACTGATGACATACACAGTCTGGGACATCTTGAATCTCATCTCATCCACCTCATACTGTGACATGCTCACTGATGACTCACATAGTCTGGGTCATCTTGAATCTCATCTCATCCACCTCATACTGAGAGATGCTCACTGATGACTCACACAGTCTGGGTCTTCTTGAATCTCATCTCATCCACCTCATACTGAGACATGCTCCCTGATAACTCACACATTCTGGGTCATCTTGAATCTCATCTCATCCACCTCATACTGAGACATGCTCCCTGATGACTCACACAGTCTGGGGCATCTTGAATCTCATCTCATCCACCTCATACTGAGACATGCTCACTGATGACTCACACAGTCTGGGTCATCTTGAATCTCATCTCATCCACCTCATACTGAGACATGCTCACTGATGACTCACACAGTCTGGGTCATCTTGAATCTCATCCACCTCATACTGAGACATGCTTACTGATGACTCACACAGTCTGGGTCATCTTGAATCTCATCCACCTCATACTGAGCCATGCTCCCTGATTACTTACAGAGTCTGGGTTATCTTGAATCTCATCCACCTCATACCGAGACATGCTCCCTGATGACTCGCACAGTCTGGGTCATCTTGAATCTCATCCACCTCATACTGAGACATGCTCCCTGATGACTCACAGAGTCTGGGCCATCTTGAATCTCATCTCATCCACCTCATACTGAGACATGCTCACTAATGACTCACACAGTCTGTGTCATCTTGAATCTCATCTCATCCACCTCATGCTGAGACATGCTCACTGATGACTCACACAGTCTGGGTCATCTTGAATCTCATCTCATCCACCTCATGCTGAGACATGCTCACTGATGACTCACACAGTCTGGGTCATCTTGAATCTCATCTCATCCACCTCATACTGAGACATGCTCCCTGATGACTCACACAGTCTGGGTCATCTTGAATCTCATTAATCTAATTTCCTATACTCCCTTCAGACTGATTTCAGAGCTGGTGTCACTAGAGCTGCTGCTCTCATCATGTACTCTTGGACCTGCACTGGTCCAATGCTAGACTGTAGCAATGAATGATGATTACTCTCACTCTCCAAAGTCTTATCATTATGACCTACATTCACTTCTGTGCTTGCCTGCAATTCATCTCCCTTCTGTGAACATTTTGACACCTTACTGTAATTATGATATATAAATGCTTGTGCTACTATTTCTGGGAATTGAACAGCAACATCATGACTTTCTGTAAACTTGCCTTTTGTGGTGTTATTACTAGTATCCAGGATGTCTGCTTGCATTCCAGCACTGCA
Organism: Protopterus annectens; assembly: GCF_019279795.1. NCBI lineage: Eukaryota > Metazoa > Chordata > Ceratodontiformes > Protopteridae > Protopterus > Protopterus annectens. The sequence goes on from NC_056741.1 coordinate 515,426,290, forward strand.
TGCAGTACATATTTTTTGGTCTGACAGGACTTGTTCTTCACCTTATTTGGTTTTGAGCATGTGCTACTCATTACCTTAATGTTATCCGCAATGACTTCTGTGCAGACTGGTAGAATTTCCATCTCCACCTGTTTAGAATCCAAAATATAGCATCCTTAGCAGTATATCTCAAAAGTTTCTTGGTATACATTACACTTAGTATGCACAGTACTACTTACAATCCCTTACAGCATTTTCCTGCTTTATAAACACCCTTTCACTGCCTTAGGTAAGTGTATGTCACACTGAATCATGAAAATCATGTTAAGAACTACTCTTGTCTGACAATAGGTAGTGCCCCTTTCTTGGCTGTAAAGCTTGTGCTATGGTACCCATTTAAAAATAAATCACATCAACTAAGATTGATGTTACAAGTCTGTAATGCCAGTCTTTCACAATACGGGGTCAGTCAATAAATTCCAATACTCCTCATGGTGTATCATACCAGAATGACAATATCTACTTCTCCTGCCTTATGATGCTCTGCCATGACCTCAGAATGAAATTGTGCCCTGTCAGAAAAACATTAACAAACAGGCATGTTAAAAAATTGGTTGTGTAAATAAAGCAAAAACATGCAGCTATGCTACACATTCTTTCCTGACAATTCCATTTCAAGTTTATCCATACTATTTCTTCTGAATTCTTGAAAAAGGTGAGCAGCAACAAACTGCTACACTGCTGTCCCCTAGGTGCCAAGGCATGTAATCCATAAGTGCACTACAAACTGCAAAACCAACTATACTCACTATTACCTAATGACACCACAAAGCAATCAGTGCACATTGATACCATGTGCATGGCATCTTGTGCCATGTTACTGATGTTCTACTTAGTACATATTTCTTACATAGTTCGGCTAAATGCCTGAATCCGAGTACAGAGTTGTCTTCGGCTGTTTTATGTCCATCTCCGTGCTCTGAGGATGATCCTCCCACTCCATAATCGATGAATGCTGTCATTAACTCAAATAGAGAAGAAATAAGAATTATGCAATGATTTATGCATCTCTCTATCTGGATCTACTCAGTTGATCGAGCTTTCAGAACTCTGAAGACTATATGGCCAAGACCATATGTTGGAATTTTTCTTTTCAAAACAATTTTTATTAATTTTAATTGTAACATAATACAATCACATAAAATCATGACAGATAAAAAAAGTGAATCTAAAATTTTAACATATATATGTCGCACATGTGTGTGTGTGTGTATATATATATATATATATATATATATATATATATATATATATATATATATATATATATATATATATATATATATATATATATATATATATATATCTACAGAAATGAACACATTTATAAAAACTGAAGTATCTACAAGACATGTATTTATTTATTTATTTATTGACATCCAGTGAAATCATTAGAAATAAATTATTATTTTCTGTTTATATCATACATCACAGATAAGAAAGGAATGAATAAAATGTACTTATTATAAAAGTTAATACTTTTTCAACAAGTTTTGCACATTGACCCACAAATGATGATCATATGTTTTCCTAGTTGTCCTTGAAATTATGTTTTTTAATTGTAAATTACATACATCATTTAATAGATTTTTGAACTCAGAAAATGTAGGAGGAGATCCAGATATCCAATTCTTTGCTATGGATTTCCTAGCCACCGCTAGTATTGCCCAAAGTAAGGAGTACTTTAATTTTCTAACACATAGCGGAACAGGTGTATTGATTATAATCAAGGATTTGCTTAAAATAAAGTAGTCAGTGAAAAGTGCCTGTAGTAATTCATTTACATTTCCTCAAAAGATGTTTAAAGTTGGACAATTGTAAAACATATGAGCCCAATTTATGTCTATATTTGATTTGCATTTATTACATATACTTTGTTTTTTTGTTAATTATGTTCATTAATTGAGGAGTTTAAAATGACCCGTTCATGAATCTCCAGGTATATTGTTTCCATCTCAAAGAAAAAGTTGTTTTTCCTGCTGATTTTAGTATATTTGCCTTGTCTTGATCAGCCGGAGAATTATTATTAATTAAACTATAATAGTTCCAGTAGTTTTGTGGGCAACTAAATGTTTCTTCTCTTAAGATTCTATAAATGAAAGAAAGTTTGCATGAGTAAGTATGATTATGTAATAGGGTTGATTAAAGAAATTGTAATAAAATCTTAGGATCATGTTTGGTGGATGAAGAGATCATTTGCAGTTATTATCTAGAGATAATAGGAGTGTTTGAGTGTCTAGCCAGATGGATTTGTCCAGTTCATATTCCTGTATTATGTGATTAACAGATTTAGCCTTATGTTCAGAAGTCAATTTGAACCAGAACTTGAGCTCATTATGTTTAAAATGGTGATTTTGTTTGAATCTGAGGTTAAAAGAATTTCTTGTGTGAATGCTATGGGGAATAATAAAAAAAACATTGTTTATATTTAAGATGTTTATATATAAAATTTCTAAAGTTAATTATGATATAATGAATGTAACTATCAGTATGACTAGGAGTTATATAGGTGGCAAAATAATCTTTTAAAATCCATAGTGTAGGATTGCTTATTATTTCTAAATTGTCAGTTGAGGGCCTTGTTATTAACTGCATAGCTGATAATTCCCAAAGTAACTTCCATTTGGATGAATATGTAGTGTCTAAAAGTTATGTAATTGTTCTGATTATGGAGGAAGTCAAGTAAAGATTTAAATCTGGAAATGTTATCTCGCCATTATTCCAACCATTAAGATGTTGACTAAACTCTTTTTTTTTCTTGAGACAAGAAAAATTTTAGTAATAAAGTATTTAACTTATTAATAAACTTTTTTGGAGGAAGAAGTTGAATAGATTGTATAATGTACATTTTTTTGATGGAATTATCATTTTATAAGGGTTAATCTTTCCTCTGTGGTGAATAATATCATATTCCATTTAGAAAGTAAATTTTGGATATTCTCAAAACACTTATTAGTTTAGTTGTACTATTGATTTAAGAGCTTTAGCAATAATAATTCCAAGATATGTAATTTGGTCTAGATTTAGAGTTTGTTGAACATAATAATTAGATTTGTTGCTTCTTCTTGAGTATATGGGAAGAATTTTAGTTTTACTATTATTGAAATATAACCCTGAAATCATTTGAAAAGTTTTGATTGAATCAAACAAGGATAATATAGAAGAGTCATTTCCTTTTTTGGTGATAAGTACATCATCAGCAAATAATTGGATTTTAGCTGTTATATCTTTATCTACTTCCAAACCTTCTATGTTGCTGTTATTTCTTATATTATTTGCCCATGGTTCCATTATCAGCGTGAACAATAATGGTGAAAGGGGGCAACCTTGTTTGGTACCTTTTATGACAGGAATTTTAATGGAGATGTATGAGCCAATTTTAATATAACCAAAGTTCCTTCATATAAATGTTTTAAGAGATTAATAAAGTTGTATGAGATGTTTAAACACTCTAGAAGTGTAAACAGGTAATCCCAATTAATTGAATCAAAAGCTGCATTTATGTCAAGACTAATTGATGTCAAGTTATTTTTTTTTCCTTTGAGAAAAATCAATAAGGGCTAGTGTTCGCTTTATATTATCAAAGGTGCTTCTATTTGTCACAAAGCCTGTTTGATTATCATCTATTAACTGATGTAGAAACGTCTTTAGTCTTTCAGAGAATATATTCATAAACATCTTATAATCAACATTCAATAATGATATGGGTCTGTATGAGGAACATTTTTTAGGGTTTTTGTTAGATTTTAGAATGGGTGATATGAAGGTATATTTCCATGAAGGAGGTAGTATGGTATCATGTTGGGCTGCATTATATACATTATGTAAAAGGGAGATAGCTATTTTTGGCATAATCTTATAAATTTTGGAAATGATGCCACCATTTCCTGGTGCTTTGTTAGGTTTAAGCTTATTCATTTGATTGTGTACCTCTGTTAAAGTGATTTGTTTATCAATAAAGTTTATTTGTTGTTTATTTAGTTTATTATTTTTTATTAACAAAATCTTTTATTTTATCCTTTGATTCTATGTGTTGTATGGTTTGATTGATTTCATGAAAATGAATTCTAAATTCTTCTATTATATCTTGTATACTGTGCTCTTCCTTTTTCTTCCTTTTCGAGTATCTATCTTTAATGTAATTATGTTTGTTTAGTATTTTGTTTTTGTTTTTGAGGTTGGTTAAGTGTTTAGAATTTAAAGAGTAGGCAAGAAATTTATATTTTTTGAGAGTGATCATCGTTTTATGATGAAGAATAGTCATATATTCTTCATTTAGTTTATTTATCTCATCTCTTATATTTTTGGAAGTAAGATAATCTTTATTGTTGAGATGCAGTGTATCTAGTTTATCCTGTATTGTTCTGATATCTTTTTCACCAGACTTTCTTTTTATTGTAATAATGTTTATTAATTTGCCCATATAAATAAGCTTTAAGGGCATCCCAGACATATATGTTGTGTGCAATGGAAGTTGAATTTACAGTTATAAAGTTTAATATTTCTTCTTTTAAGAATGATTGGAATTCTTTAAGTTGTATAAGGTATGCCAGAATTCTTTTTATTTGAACATTGGGAATATTGTTAATATTGAGCTTGAATGTAATAGAGCTATGATCTGAAATTGGGCAGGATATAATTTTACTATTAGCTAGATCATTTATTATCTATGTAGAGAATAATATTCTATCTATACTGGAGAATGTTTTGTGTCTGTTAGAATAAAATGTATATTGTAATGAGTTATGCTCTACAAAGTCATGAATGTCTTTAAGTAGGTATGTGTCCATGAATTTTATTAACTGCTTAGCTTGTGGTGTAATTTTTCTTTTCCCTAGAGTAGTTGTATCTTTTAGATCTAAAATGCAATTAAAATCCCCTGCCTTTATAAGATTTCCTTCGGAATGGAATATTATTTGATTTAAAAGTTGTCTGACAGTATTGGTACAAATACCTGGGAACCAATAATTGTTTATTAGAGTGTATATTTTTTTGTTTATTTCAACTATGGCCAAACATAACAGTCCTCTATTGTCTTGATATGTGTTAATTATTTTAGGTATAGGGGAAGATTTATTCCATACGATGGCTACACCTCTATTCTTTTTTATATGTTCTGAACTTGTAATAATTGTGTATTTGTTTGTATCTAGAAACATAATGTTATCTTTCATTAATTGAGTTTCGTGTAAGACGATTATGTTTGGTTTGTGTAATGCTAAGTATTTGAACATACTACTTCTTTTATAGGTATTATTCAAACCAAACCACTTATGTTAATTGATAAGCCTCTTAACGTAGTCATATTATATAATAATGTGTATAGGACTGATTAGTAGCATATCAGTATCACGTATGTGGTTAGTGGATCTCACTCCAAAAAAAAAAATCATTTAACCGGTGAATAATAAACCTTAAATCATTGTGAGAAATATGTATTTCATAGATTTTATATCTAATATTTCTCTGCATATAAAGTATACTGGATGTCAAAAAGAACTTTTTTGTAAAGATGGCAACATGTTTCATATTAAAAAAACACAATACAGCTCCTGGCCTGGAGTTATAAACTCCTCCTCTCAATGACATCAGCCACTGAGAACAAATCCTTAAGCAGTAGCAACAAAACACAGCCTCCACTAATAGTATATATTATGCAATTAAAATGTGAAATAGAGCTAGAAAGCATTAGCAATTAAAAATATAAGGTTATATTTTGAGTATCTCATCAAGTACGAAAAGATAGCTAAGAAGAAAAAACATACTATATATAGACTGTATATGTCCAAGGATAGAATAAACTAATAGAACTGCCTTAATTAACTTGTAACATTTAAAGTAATAAATAAGACTGAGTAAGTTGATCTATAACCTTATATCTAGTATTAAATAATAGCTATTATTTATCTATATAACAATTTATATTAGTTGCTGAACATCAGGTAAGATTATATATGACCAAGATGATATTATCATAACAACTGTCATGTTCATATAAATAATGCAATCAACCTTACTGTATTCATATATTATAATACAATCCTTCCCTTAGAAGTATAAATGTAGATGTGAACAAATAACAACAAAAAAGGTATAATAGGTACTGATAAATGAGTGTAATTATAAAAATGCAATTGATAACAATCTTATGCACAAAATGATTTGCCTAATGAAATATCAGTGAGAGTTGACCATGGTTCTAGGTTAAAAAAGTTTAAGCTGTTACTGAAACCAATTGATATTAACTCTATATTTACATTTCACTATCCACTTATGAATAAGCTTGCTGATGAGTTAATGATAAGCCCTTACAACACAAGAGAAAAGTATTATTACTGCATTTTAACTCAAGAAAATATATTAGGCAGAGATTATTCTTACAATATGAATCTATAGATGAAGATTGTAAACACAGGTATTCAAGGCTACTATTCAACAAATCAGCAGATGACTAGCATGATTAACCTCACTACAAGATGTATTAAATGAATAGCTTAAAACTGACATAGATTAAATTACACCATAAAAACATGAAATGGCAAAGTAACCTAAATAATATATGTAAAGTTACATTGCTGTGAGTGTTGTTGGTGAATATAGATGCACTTAAAGTTATATCTTCACCTTATGCACTTTCTTTTTTCTCCTTAATCTTCTATTTTTCCCTACAAGCTTTCTTGCCTCAGGAGATTGTGATTTATGCATTCCATAATGAGGTATTCAAAAAACTGTCGTGTAGCCTCCAAACCAAGTAAAAAATTAAAACATATTGAGTATAGCATTAATTTAAGCTAATAAAGTTACTTCAGTGATTTCTAAGCTCAGTACTTCTTGGAGATGCATGTCTCTTAGCGCTGATGTCATCAGTAGGTGCATTGCTGAAAAAACAAAGCAAAGAAGTTAATTGTGTTTTCAGGTTGAATGGATGATTATGAAGCATTGGAAGCTCGTGGATAGCCTGCATGAGGTGAGTAACATACAGAAATTGTTTCTAGTTATTAAATCATCAGAAAATCCACGGGGACAAAAGCAAACAGTTATTTTTAAGTATAGAGTGCAGCATTCAGAGTCAGCTTGGTTTCAAAGACCCTATTACAACTGTTAGAGAAAAAAAGAAGTAACATGAGTCTTCCAATACTGTATTCAAAGGCAGCAAATGAAGCAGGGAATCACAGCACCACAGCAGGGCAAGAACATCACAAGCACATTTCAATACATTTCACCAAATGAAAGATGCCCTTTTCCATCATAAAAAAAAATAAAAAAACACACTTTTGCCAGCTTGTCATGTCTACCAACATCAAAGTGACTATACAGGTTAAAACAAATAACAGCATGACTGTATAAGTTAAAATAAAATATGATATAAAAAAACACATAATAAAAGGCACTGCAGCATATGACACTGACCGACACAAACAACAGAGCTAGCTCTACAATCATTACTGACATGTAAAATGATGTGTGAGAAAAGTTAATATATTAATTTATTATTATTTAATATATTAATTTAATAAACATGTCTGTTAACTATCTTTAGAACAAAGCCTGAAGCACAAAAGAAAGATATGATGCATGGCGACTGTATATGGAAGAGAAGGGTTAACAATATTAACACTATAAAAGTTTTACTTAAAGTGTGTATATAACTTGTATGAATATGCATCATAAATGATGAAGAGATAATCTTACTTAGAAAGCATATTACAACAAAAATGGATTGGTTAATAACATAAAGTCCATATGACAAGTGAAACATATGTGTACATTATAAACTTGGTTCATTTATGTTTTTTGTCTCTTTTGTTTTTCAGAAGTTTTCCAAGTGGAATTAGAAGCCATTCTTTTAAGAGAAGGACTTGCCCATTCCATTTCTTCTATTTTCTCCAGCAATTTATGAGCTTTAATAAATGCCAGTGCAGAATCTAAGTCTTCAAATATCTTTGGTCCTTCAGGAAGGAAAATCCTTAATCTTGCAGGGAACAAAAGGCGAGTTTTAATCTGTATTTTCTTTAATTCTTTAACTAAAGGTAAAACTGTCTTTCTCTTGGAAACTACCATTGTTGAATTGTCATTGTCAAAACAAATTATAGAATCATTGCATTTCAAAGGAGACTTAGACCAGGCATTCTTTAAAACTAACTCTTTATCAGATACTTTACTATAACTGACCTTGGTTGTTTTTTATTAATGTTGCTGGTAGCTGTTAATGACTGGTGAGCCCTTTCTATTCCGAAGGACATAGCCTCCGGTAGATCGAGTGTTTTAGGTAACCAGATATTGAGAAAGTTGTGTCATATTGTTTCCTTCTATATTTTCAGGGAGACCAAAAATCCTCATATTATTTTGACAGGATCTGTTTTCAAGATCATCCAACTTGTTTTGTAACATAGTGTTTTGTTTGATTAAAACTTCTGTGTTGTATTCATTTTCCATTAATCTGCCATCCATGTCATTTAGTGATTCTTCAATACTGGTTATTTGAATTTTTTGTTGCTTCAGATCTTCATGTATCAGGTCCATCTATTTAATGTTTTTTTCCTTAAAGTTGTCTATTTTAGAGTCAATTTTATCAGTCTTAGTATTCAGGTCTTGAATGTTAGATATTAGAGTTTGTAGTTCTCTTTTAAGGCTGGAGTCATGATTACCTGTCTTAGTGAGACTCATGCTGGAATTCTTTTTAGATGAGAAGACATTTTTCTGATAGATTTTTGACTGGAAAATATATTAACTTTAAGTTTTTTAGTAGATATTCCTGTAGTAGAAGTTAAGTATTAACAATATATGTAGAAAAAAATCCAAGTTTTCTTGTTAGAAGACAAAAATCCGGTATAATTAAATTTCCTTTAGTGGAGCTGATGAATTCTACTGCTACACTGTGCCCATGCTGGCCACGCCCCTTATGTTTGAATTTCTAAAACTTCGAAAGAAAAATAAAAAAACAAAAAAAGGAACAAAACACTTTTTACTTACCATTTTTGGAGGGAGGCAAGCCCCCCAGCACCCCCAAACCCCAGCTACTTAAATATACCAACTACAAGATCGCACTACAATGAAGAAAACAGCAAATCCAGAGTTCTGTGCTGTACGGCGATCTCAATGCAAAATTTATTGAAGTTTTAGAACTTTAAACATATGGTCTTGACCATATGGTCTTCAGACTTCTGAAAGTTTGATCAACCATAGTAGATCCATCTATTCACTTATGTATGTGATGCCCGTGCCCTGGCCCCACAATCAAAGAGCCTCAATCCTCACCACTAACACCAGAGAGGGCATCTCATATATGAGGAAAGGATAACAAATACACACAGTAAAGTGCAATTTCCCTTAACAGCACACAGCGATCACAATCAGTCCGGGGCTGGTCACTCCCTTGCTCACCAGGTCCCCAATAAGACTCCCCACTGGTACAGCTATAGGGTCCAGATCTCAGCCTAGCTGGGCAAGCTAAAATCTGGAGCACCCTCTCTGTCCAACCAGTGCTTCTTATCCCTACCCAAGTAGCTGACACACACACATTTTGAGATAAGAATTTACACAACCACACAAACACTTCTGGGGAAGGATGGCACAGGTTCTCCAGCTGCACCCCTTTTACCCAGACTATACGTTAGTACCCTGCCACCACACAGCTAATAAATATCAGCTACTCAAAGGCCCTTAAAAGGGTGTCCAATTATTACTGTGTAATATTATTATCCAATTGGTAGTATGACTAAACAGTCTCAAGGCTTATTAGAATGACCTGGTACAGGATCCTTATATATATATATATATATATATATATATATATATATATATATATATATATATATATATATATAATATATATATATACATATGCAATGTACTCTAGAGCTTAACTTATCTCTACACAAAACCAGCCACAGTTAAAAGGTTTTAAAATATTTAATAATAAATAATTAAATCCACAAGACAATACTTTCTACTACACAGTCAGTGATTGTCAAAAGTTAAGAGAGCACACAGAAATACTTAAAATAAATTAGTAGTACAGTTCTGACATCACAGAAAAACACTTAGTCTAATATTTCTAGATTCTAGCTATCTACAAGAAAACACACTTCTAAAATAACTTACATACATAGAGCAACAGGTAGTGCTGTGTGTTGGATAGTCAAACAAAAATGCTTCATAATCTGTGGTTCTCACTGTTTAAATTGAAACTGCAGTTCTGCTAAAACAGTACATCATCTTTTATATTTTCCTGGTGTTCCCAGGCTGACAGTAACTGTATTTACATTATTTTACACTTAGAGCAATAAAGGACATCCCACATGTAAATTCTGCTCATTAACTTTAGCCTTAAAACAATAGGCAGGAAGCCTTCATCTAGCCGGACTGGAGCCAACTTGTAAACATGAAAGGCAGTGAGGAAATAATTTTAATTTCAAAGGACCAACAAAACATGCTTGACTTAGCTTTCTTTACAGCAGATGGTAATGCTGCTATATTGTTTTAAGTTCAACATTTCACATTTACAAATTATGGAACTATCTGCACACTTCTATCTGGCTAGGCTGGCAGCATTCTCCCATCTCTATCAGTCTTCACATCCCCCCTCCCAGAAAACTCAAGCTACTTTTTCAAGTGACCCTTGAGAAATGCCGCTTGAGAATGTTAGGTCTATCTGAGAATATGTATCCCATTCTCTGTCTTGAGAGCCCATCTGCATTGACATTGCTATTCCCACTGCGGTGCTGCACTGACATATATGCTTGCAACCCCAGGTTCCATCTTAGCAACTTGGCATTTTGCTGACTGGCTCTGTTTAACCATGTTAGAGGGCTGTGATCTGTCATAACAGTGAATTTCCTTCCATACAGATAAGGCCAAAGTTTCTGCAGTGCACACACTATGGCTAGACATTCCTTTTATACAGCTGCATAGCATTGCTCCCTGGGTTGGAGCCTACAACTGAGAAAAAACACTGGGTACTCTTCCCCCTCTGAAGAAATCTGGCTAAGTACATTCCCCCACCCCATGATTCGAAGCATCCACCTGCACAACAATTTCTTTGCTGTAATCTGGACTGGCTAACACAGAGGTCCTCCCAAAGCTTCTTTAAGCTTCTGGAATGCCTACTCACATGCTGAGGTCCACACTACTTTATCTGACCTGTTCTTCCTTGTCAGCTCTGTGAGGGAGCAGCTCTGGTACTATACCTGGGGACAAACTTTCTGTAGTATCCTGCTGACCCTAAAAATGCCCTCACCTGCTTTTTAGTAACAGGTGCAGGCCATGCCTTAATGGCTTCCACTTTGGCAGGTTCTGGCCTTATCTTGCCATTCCCCACTCTATGTCCTAGGTAGGAGACCTCTGCTATACCCCCCTGACATTTGCTCAGCTTAATGGTCAACCCTGCCATCTGTAGTCTGCCCAGCACCTCCCTGACATACTGAAGGTGCTCTGGCAGTAATAGCTGTAGATGGCAATATCATCTAGGTAAGTAAGGGCAATCCCTTCTGCTCCTGCTAGGATATTATCAATCAGCATCTGGAAAGTCACTGAGCACTCTTCATCTCAAAGGGCATATTTGTGAACTCATACAAACCAAAAGGTGTCACAAAGGCTGACTTCTCTCTAGCACTTTGAGCCAAGGGCACCTGCCAGTAACCCTTGGTAAAAATCAGTGGTTGTAAGATACTTAGCCCCACCCAGCTGCTCTAGGGCCTAATCTGTCCTGGGCATGGTGTAAGCATCTGACTCTGTGTAACTATTTAATTTCCTGTAATCCACACAGAATCTAGTGCTTCCATCCTTCTTTGGCACCAGCACCACTGGGGAGGCCCAGGGACTGTTGGACTCTTGAATAACTCATAGTTCCAACATCTCCTGTACCTCGTCCCTCAGAGTCTGTCTGACTCTCTCAGGCACCCTCTAAGGGGCCTGTCTAACAGGCCTTTGTGGTCCTGTATCCACCTGGTGCTGCACCAGGAGGGTGCACCATGGTTTCCCAGTGAACATGTCCCCAAATTCCTGCAACACTGCTTGGATTTCTTAAACCTGGGTAAGAGATAGTTGCTGGGACATTGCTACCCCTTCCACTGAGGTGTCAGCCCGAGCCTCACTGAGGAGATCAGTCTCCAGATCTCCCTCAGACTCCTCTTGCAATCCACTGCAAATGCTCAGCACAAGGGCCTCCCTATCATGGTAAGGTTTCATCATGTTAACATGGTAGAATTTGTGCCCCTGCTGTCTGCCTAGCAGTTTCACCATGTAATTAACATCACTTACTTTTCTTACCACCTTGTAGGGTCCCTTCCAAGCTGCTTGCAGCTTGTTGTGTCTGACAGGAATGAGAACCATTACCTGCTGCCCCACAGCATACTCTCTAGCTCGAGCATTCCTGTCATACCACACATTTTTCTGTTGTTGGGCTTCTGACAGGTTCTCCTGGGCCAAGCCCATGAGTTCCCTAAGCCTTGTCCTGAGGTTTAGGACATATGCCACAACAGACTCCTTGTGAGACTTGTACTCACTTTCCCACTCATCTCAAATTAGATCTAGAGGTCCCCTCCCCTATGCCCATACAGCAACTCAAAGGATGAAAAATCTGTGGATTCCTGGGGAACTTCTCTGTAAGCAAACAACAGAGAGGGCAAATATTTGTCCCACACCCTCATAAACTGATCTGCAAATGCCCATAGCATGGACTTGATTGTAGAGTTTAACCTCTCAACAAGACCATTAGTCTGGGGATGGTAGGGGGTGGTCTTCATGAGCTTCATCCCACAGGACTTCCACAGACAAGCCAGCAGGCCTGACATGAAATTGGCACCTCTGTGAATCATGATTTCTTTTGGGAAACCTACCCTGCTAAAAATCTCTAACAAAGCATTAGCCACCTTCTCTGCCTCAATGGAGGACAAAGCCACTGCCTCAGGGTATTGTGTAGCATAATCCACTACCACTAGGATATACTTTTTCCCTGTGGAACTTGGGGTACTCAGAGGACCCACAATATCAATAGCTACCCTCTGAAATGGCTCCTCAATCACAGGAAAAGGCATCAAAGGAGCTCTCACCTTGTCTCCTGCCTTGCCTACCTTTTGGCACTACTCACAGGTCCTGCAGTACCCTGTTACATCTCTGGAAATTCCAGGCCAATAGAAGCTCTGCATAATATGCCTCTTTTTACGTTTTATGCCCATATAACCTGCAAAGGGAATATCATGGGTTATGGCTAGAAGTGCGAGACGGTAGGGTCTAGGCATTACCAACTGCTGTACTCTCTCACCTTCTAGCCCTCCATCAGGGGTCCACTCTCTGTATAGTAACCCTTTGTCCTAGTATACAGATTCCCCCTTTCCTTGAGAATCAGTTGCCTCCCTAGCTACCTGCCTCAGGCCTTACAATGTAGGGTCAGAGAGCTGAGCCTGTCTCAACTCTCTCCTTATAACCCTTCCCAGCTCCCCTTCCACAGGAAGTCTGGCATCCTCTGACGGTAGTGCCTCACTGTCAGCCTGGGTACTACTACTCACCTCTACCTTTGCAGTCACTCTGTCCAAGGGAACATTAGTACCCACAAACAGCTGTGGCTCACCTTCAGTCTCACTGCTACAGTGTATCTCACTCCCTGGAGTAACCACCTCACCAGTCCTGGCAGCAAGCATGCAGTCTGTCTGGGTCTCCCCCAGGCTACCAAACTTACCTGCTTGTCTCCAAGCCTGATTGCATGTAACTGCACAAGCACAGGGTACTGCACTATCAAAATCATTCCCTATCAGGACATCTGCAGGTATATCCTCAAACACACCAACTTGCTGGCTTCCTTTTCCACCCTCCAGGTCCAGGTGAACCCTAGCCAAAGGTATTTGGAATGGGATCCTTCCTAAAGCCCTGACTGGAGTAGACTGTGCAGGCAAGTAGTGCTCCTCTGTAACCATTGCAGGCTTTAAAATGGTTATATCAGAGGCTGTGTCTCTCTAGACAATGGCCTCTTTGCCATTCACTACAATAGGATATAGCCTCTGGTGGTAATTTGGTATCCTTGTTGTCCCAAGACAATCTACTATTGGCATTTTGTCTTTCCCACATACTGGCTTCCTCACCTTTGATTCCCCACCTTGCCTCCCTGGACACCTGTATGCCACATGGCCCCACTGGTTGCATTTAAAACATTTAACCCTAGCTCCTGGACGTCTACCTGGACTAGTGGCTGCCCCTGCTACTGGCAGATTCTGTTGGGGCAGTCTGTGCTGCCCACCATGGGTTCCTTTAGACCCATGAGCAGTATTTGGGGTCCCCTTCCTGTGCAGGGCTGCCCTGCTTGCCAGGTACAGGTCTCCCTTCTTCCTCAACTCCTCCGAAGTAGCACATTGTCTATCAGCTCACCAAATCCTCATGTCCTCAGGCAAAGTGCAAAAAGCTTGTTCCCTCACCAAAAGGTCTGCCAGCCCTTCAAAAGTAGTGACCTGACATCCACTCATCCACCTATGGAAATAAGTGCTCAATTCAGCAACATATTCACACATACTTTCACCTGCCTTGCGTCTATGCTCACGAAACCTTTCCTATATGTTTCAGGTGTTAGCTTAAACAGTTCTAAAATACATTTTTTTACAGCAGTATAATCAAAACATGCAATGTCAGACATTTTAGCTAATGCAGTTACAGCTTTATCATGGAGTAAGGGGGTCAGGAACTGCACCCAGAGCCCTCGGTCAACTTCATACTGTTCACATATTCTCTCAAACATATGAATGAAACTATCAAAATTATCCCCGTCTTTAAACTGTGGAAGAAATTTACTGACCTTTTGTGCTTCTGGGGTCCAGTTACTCCCTTCCTCATTACCTCCACGACTCTTGCGAAGAGTCAGCATCTCCTTCTTACGCTGCCTCTGCTTTTCTTGTTCCTCAGCTTCCATATGTAACAGTTTCTCATTCTCCACAGCCTACAAACATCACATTCTCTCATCTGCTTCTAATTCCACATGCCTGGTCTCCAACTAAAGTCTCTTTAGCTCCGGATGGATTTTTAAGCCCACTGCAGAAAGGTTGAGCTGTCCATTCTCTGAGGGAATTATATCTCCACTGCCAGTCTGATTGTCCTCCTGGTTGCTTTTTTCTGATGCAGCTGTAACCAAGGCTACAATCAGGTCTGCCTTAGTCAGGTTTCCATGCGCTAGTCACCTAGCCTGGCACATCTCCACCAGCTGGCTCCTTATCAGCTTTCCATACTCCTCTGCTGACATGCTGCCTGCTCACCCTGACTAAGATAAGACAAAAGAAATAAAACAATTGTGATCTGAACTCTAAGTATCCACTGCGTGGCTGTTTTAGAGTACAAAACACCTTCAAAGCTCACTGTACACAAGCTACAGTATTCACTCTACCCACACCACTACAAGCAAATTAATATTTGCCACCTAATTAATATGTGATATGGATATCCCACTGCTGCCAAACAATTAATATGTGATGCCCATGTCCTGGCCCCGCAATCAAGGAGCCTCAATCCTCACCACTAACACCAAAGAAGAGATCTCATATATGAGGAAAGGATAACAAATACACACAGTACAGTGCAATTTCCCTTAAGAGCACACAGAAATAAAAGTCAATCCAGGGCTGGTTGCTCCCTTGCTCTCCAGGTCCCCAATAAGACTCCTCACTGTCACAGCTATAGGGTCCAGATCTCAGCCTAGCTGGGCAAGCTAAAATCTCCAGCACCCTCTCTGTCCAGCCAGTGCTTTGTGTACCTACCCAAGTAGCTGACACAAACGCACACACTTTAAGATAAGAGTTTACACAACCAGACAGACACTTCTGGGGAAGGCTGGCACAGGTTCTCCAGCTATGCCCCTTTTACCCAGACTATACGGTAGTACCCTGCCACTACCCAGCTAATAATTATCAGATATTCAAAGGCCCTTAAAAGGGTGTCCAATTATTACTGTGCAATATTATTATCCAATTGGTAGTATGACTAAACAGTCTCAACTGGTACAGGATCCTTATATACATATATATATATATATATATATATATATATATATATATATATATATATATATATATATATATATATATCTACAATGTACTCTAGAGCTTAACTTATCTCTACACAAAACCAGCTACCTTTAAAAGGTTTTAAAATATTTAATAATAAATAAAACCACAAGACAATACTTTCTACTACACAGTCAGTGCTAGTCAAAAGTTCAGAAATCACACAGAAATATTTAAAATAAATCAGTAGTACAGTTCTGACATCACAGAAAAACACTTAGTCTAATATTTCTAGCTTCTAGCTATCTACAAGAAAACATACTTCTAAAATAACTTACTTACATAGAGCAACAGACAGTGCTGTGACTTGGATAGTCAGACAAAATGCTTCATAATCTCTGGTTTTCACTGTTTAAATTGAAACTGCAGTTGTGCTAAAACATTACATCATCTTTTACACTTTCCTGGTGTTCCCATGCTGACAGTAACTGCATTTACATTCTTTTACACTTAGAGCAATAAAGGACATTCCACATGTAAATTCTGGTCATTAACTTTAGCCTTAAAACAATAGGCAGGATGCCTTCATCTAGCTGGACTGGAGCCGACTTGTAAACATGAAAGGCAGTGATGAAATAATTTTAATTTCACACGACCATCAAGAAATGCTTGACTTGGCTTTCTTTACAGCAGATGGCAGTGTTGTCACATTGTTTTAAGTTCAGCATTTCACATTTACAAATAATAGAACTATCTGCACAATTCTATCTAGCTAGACTGGCAGCCTTCACACATCTCTACCAGTCTTCATAATGTATACATAACCTTGTCTTTTGACTAGCCTAGTAACCTCTTTTCATGGGGAGACCACAGGGAATATTTCTAAAAGTAGGGGAGATTTGGATATGGCATCAGGGTATTTCCCCTTTTGAAAAATGATTTGTTGTGAAGGAACTCTTCACACTATTCTAGTCCTACATCCCCTCCATTCAGTTACCTGCTTTCAATCATATCTACTGAAAAGTTCCATTTGAGGAATGTGTTACCCTAACAGGAGTTATAGCCCTTAACTTTCATTTTTTTCTTGTATAACTGAGGTGTGTGGCAGGATAACAACATTCATCATGCAAATGCCCACCTTACTACTATTATACTACTCATACTCCCATCACTGTATGTTAGTCACTCAGATGTACAACAACTCATATTAATCTCTACTGCAGTAATCAGTCAAATTTCCACAGGCAGATTCTCGTCTACTCTTGAAAATGCATGCTACTATCTCATAATTACAATGCATAATATTTACCTTTATAAAGTGTCAATTGTACACCATTGTGCAAGAAGTGAGAAAAATAAGTGCACTGTATCCTTTCACATGTAGTTTGACCTGATGCAAACCATTTGATTTACCTACATATTACTGCAGCAGAGTGGGTCCTCCAAATCCTCTTGTATAGGCTGTGCTTCTGACAGAAAGTCCTCTACAAGCTGGAAATCAGAAGAAAAACAATCGTATACTATATTGTAAGCTTAAACTGACCCAGTGATGTACTATACAGTCACACATCCATATAAAACAGCAAGGTATCTGCCTACTACTGATGTAGTACAAATAGCATCAAATCCTTCACCCCCTTCTTAGAATCTCCACCTTACTTTAGGCTAAAGTTATTGCTGTAGTATGTCATATCAACTTCATTCTGTTAATGAAAATCAACATCACCCTTACAGTGCTTAAATACATCCCTGGTACTGGTTAGTGGTTTATAATTTTGTTTTTCTAATATTGCAATTACAACAGTACAGTTCTGACATCACTTCATATCAGTTTTCACTATACAAATAGACATACATTTTTTCGCATGTTCCATTCAATGCATTGCACTGAAGTAGTTCTTTTTCAATTTGCAGCAAAGTCAAACAGTGTTAGTAGAGAACTGGCCTTTAATATACAATGAGGTCTACATGGTTTCATGTCTTCTAAAATCAGTTCAAAGTGGTTAGCCAGCTCAAGCACATCTTCTTCAAAGTGATGGGAACACAAGTAATGCTTTGGGGAATTACTGTCTCCTCCTACACACATTTTCAACTATGGAAATCCTTGCAATCATATTGAAACCACTGGCGGCATGCCAGCTGAGTGGACAATGGCAACTGTTTTACTCTTGCACAGAGGTGGTGCATCCACTGACCAATATAACTATAAATTTATTTGTCTAAGGATCCATATCTGTATGCCTGTAATGTCAATCATCATGGAGCTGATTAGCACACATATACAGATTCATAGTACTAACCTATGAACCTATGAATCTATGTATGCCTGTAGTGGCAATCATCATGGAACTGATCAGCACACATATATGTGATCTATGCACAGTTAACTGTACCCAGTCTGGGTGTGTGACAGACGGATCTTGACTGTTACACATGGTGGACATTTCTGAGGCAGCCAAAAGGACCTGGGTGAGGGGACATCAGGATGTATAACTCCCTAGACTGAGCCAAGCCATCTGACTATATCCTCCACTCAGGCAACATTTCAAAGCACCCATTTAGGCATCCATGATACTGTCATTGGGGTCTATAGTATATTCTCAAAAGGTGACAATGTCAAATCTGACATTGTCGACACGAGAATAGTGAAAGTGCAGAACATGGAACGGGTAAACAGAAATCTCTGTAAGGGGAGATTTCCGTTTACTTCAATGTAGTGCAGTCTCAGAGTTGGTATATTTAAGAAGCAGGGGGTGTGAGGGGTGCAGACCTCCACATGGGGGGTGCAGGGGGGCTTTAGATTTTCTTTTTTTTAATTTATTTTTGTGAACATTTGAAATTTTAATAGTTCGGTCACAAACGTTGACCTTTAGTGATTCAAACTATTAAACTTTTGATGTTCTAATATAAACCCTGTCATTGTAGGGGTCACTAAGTGGTCCATTGATGGCACACATACTCAGCATAGGGACAGCCATCTCCAACAGCTGATCTGTAAGCACCACTGATCAACAGGGCTCAGTCCTGGTCCTCTACTGCTTGGAATCCATTTAACCATTATACACGTGACTACTAAATGTCTGTGGCTAACAATGTTAGCTTATGTCTGCAAATTGTGAGCACTTATAGAGTATGTGGGTTATGACACTATCCTGCAAGAGGGTATTGCTGAACACATGCCTGTTGACATACTAATGACCATAAAGTCCATGTAAATATGCATGTAGAATCATTGCCATCACTAAGATCTATGTATCTGGTAAGTAGCACATCAGTCGCAACTTGTGATGTACATACTCAGGGGTGAAAGAACTTGTCACACAGTCCTGGCCACACAGGTTTACACCTAATGTACCTGAGATCACCATGTCTCTACAGTGGTATGGCAGGAATCATATAGCATAGCTGAGGGCAAAGTCAGCTGTAAGTGACATACTTATAACCTCCAAGTACTCTTCCCTCAACATGCCAATATCTGAGTGCAATGGCCATTTGGTAATGTACCTTTCCAAGCAGTACTGGCAATTGCCCACAACAGTATGGTCCCTCACAAGTACACTTCACATCTTCAGTATGTGTTCAATGGGAATCGTCTGCAATGCGTGTCATTATAGTCTGTGGCATATAGACTACTCAGAGGCAATCTGTGCCTTGCATACAGGGCAATGTGTGACCCTGCTTGATTGTATATACTGCCTATCTGTAGGCAGCATAGTAGATGGATAAATCACTGTAAGAACATTGACCTAGTATATGACATTACTAATACATGCTGGTGAGAGAGATTTGTCTAGCAGACTTAA
>NC_056741.1:515448611-515561111 GCF_019279795.1 Protopterus annectens
AATAATACCTCACATGCAAATGATGTGGATACTTCCAGATTTGAACCATCAAAAGCATCACCCATGTTAGCTTCCCTATTCAACTGAGTCACATAAGCTGCCAGACAGAGAGGAGTAATTCATCACACAATCAACACCATAAATATGTATGTCGTTATTCCTGCATTGTGAGACATGCAATGCATGATCAACTTCTATGTTTACTGCCCTGAGATTGCCTGGTCTGCTGATATACCATTGGTGACTTACTGTTAAATCAGTTAGATGACAGCATTGCTGTGCTGGGGGTGATGGAAAAACAGCACATAATCTGCTGGGATAGCCAATAGTCCATATATCATGTGTCCCCACTGTTTAACATCTTAATTGACTGATGTGTTCTCTCCAATCTATCTGATGAATCTGGGCATCTTGGGGCAATGTAGAAATTGCCACATGTACACAAACAACTCTCTCCTCCTACCACCAAATACTACAACCTGTGAGAGATGCACTTATCTAGCCAAACTGGAGGTAAAGCTCTCTCCAATCAAGGCTGAACTTGACAGTCAAGAGGAGAAGGTAAACACTTGCGCCACACCACACTCATCACATAGTCTGACTAAATCTACACCACCAAAATCCACAAATAGAAACACAAAAACATTAATGGAGGCTTTCAATAATAATCTGTTCAAGCAACAGAGACCTCCAAAGCAGAAATGCAAGCAACCTCCACCCCCCAACACAACCCAAATGACACATAGCCCGCAGACTCAGTGAGCCACTCAACCACAGCCGATAAGGCAAAACAACATACCCAGCACACTAGTCATAGGTGACTCTATAGTCAGGCACACTGATGTTCCACTCACCAGGCTAAACAAGGAGACTGTCAGCTGCCTGTCGGGTGCCAGGATCTGCCACATAACCCACGCACTCAGGTCACTCCACAACAAGTACAAATATGACTCTGTCATTGTCCATGTTGGTGTGAACGACCAGAGATGTACCTCCCTGGACTACATGAAAAGAGACATGGAGGAGCACTCTGATATTATGATCCTAGCTCTGAGTAGCATTCTGCCATCACCCAGAATGATGCCGCAGTACAAGGACAAAAATGATTGACTTCAACAATTGTTTTAGCTTCTGGTGCCATTCTAAAGGGATCTAGTATCTGTCTGCCTTGGATGACATGGTCGACAGACCACGATGCTTTGCCAGAGATGGCATGCACCTGTCACCCCTGGGATTCCGGATACTGGCTAAGGTTCTTGCCACCCCTATAGTGCTTTTTTAGGCAAGCTTCAAATGACAAATTCACCACCATAACAGGAACAGAGAAGCAAAAACTGAGGATGATGCTACTCAATGCCAGAAGTCTAAATCTCAAAATGCACTCACTCGAGGCACTTTTTAAAATGGAGAACATCAATATCTGTGCAGTGACTGAGACCTGGTTCAAGGCTCCAGAGAGCACCCCTGCACTACCAGACTATAACTCATACCACACTTTTCGGCCATCTAACCTGGACCGCAACACCAAAGGCAGATGTGTGTCCATATTCATTAAGGATATCCACACCTCCAGGCTAGTTGCTCAGCATAATGTAGCCGAGGTTATCCAAGTACAACTAACTCTGGGCAAAACTGCAATCCAAATTGTAGCTTGCTACAGATCACCCACCATGCCCCAGGATTCCCACTCCTCTTTTCTTGATGTACTGGAAAATACTAGGGTTCAAACAAACGCCCTAATAATGGGCGATTTCAACTACCCCACCATTAACTGGGAAAACTACTCATGTACCAACTCCTTCACTCAACGCTTTCTGGAATTCATAAACTGCAATGCCCTGGATCAACTTATCCACACCCCCACCAGGGGCAACAATATCCTAGATCTAGTCATTACCAACATGAGTGACCGGTGTTGACACCTGAAGTCAATGTCTCATTGGTCTGATCCGACCATAACTAATTACCCTAGATATCCACATCCTGCCCCCAACCCCCATTAAGGAAACCATGGAAAATAATTTCTCCAAAGACAACTTCATGCTTCTTAAGACAGAAGTGGTGAACTTCATGACACCCATGCAGATGGACAATACAGTTATGACTACTGAATCCTACACAATTGCACTTTATAAGCACTTACATGAGTGCATGCATCGTGCTATCCCAAACAGAACCAAGATGCTATCCTCCAAAAAAAGGAACCCAATCTGGTGGTCCCCAGCCATAAACAAACTGTACAACAGAAGGAAGAAATTGTTGCAAAAGAGAGTAAAATCCCATGAGTGGAGGAGCTCCCTGGTCATCCTCAGTAAGAAGCTGCAATCCCTGATAAAATCCCCCAAAGCTAGTTACAAAAACAAAATCACCACTGATTCTAAAGACATCCACAAAGCATTCTATAGCTATGTCAAGAATCTCAATGGCAACACTCAGATCTGCTCTGAGTTACAGCACAATGGCACTAAATATACAGAACCAACTGATATTGCCAACATCCTGGCAGATAGGTTCAATGCTAACTTTACCCCCCTCTCACCCCCTAAAGGGCCCATCTCTATACCGGAAGAATGCACCCCTTTCACCACCTAAAGGGCCCATCTCTATACCGGAAGAATGCAAAGTTCCTGTAATCACTGCTGCATAGGTAAAAAAACACACACTCCAAAGCCAAGAACATAGCATCCATGGGACCAGACAACATCCCAGGCTGTGTTCTACATGAACTACAGAATGAACTGGCACCCCACCTAAGCACCATGTTCAATCATAGCCTCACCTCAGGCTTTGTGCCTGCTGAATGGTGCACAGTGACGGTTATGCCACTCCACAAGGGGGGAGCCACCATGGACCCCAGGAACTACTGCCCCATTAGCCTGATGAGCCTGGTCTGCAACGCCATGGAATGTATCATCATGGAACTTATAAACAAAGACATTGGTAATCTCCAAACTCTGGACCCCACCCAGTTTGGGTTTGTAAAAGGCAGATCATGTCTCCTAAACCTGCTTGACTTCTTTGAAGCAGTCATCAAAGCCATAGACAAGGGTAAGGTGGTTCACACAGCCTATCTAGATCTTGCCAAGACTTTCGACACCATCCCCCACTCTGGAATTATCGATAAACCCACTAAACTAGGTATAAATCCCTATGTTACAAGATGGGTTGCCAACTGGCTCACTAACAGAACCCACACTATGAAAGTAGCAGACTCCAAATCCGATTTCAGACCAGTGACAAGTGGAGTACCACAGGGTTTGGTCCTGGGTCCTCTCCCATTTGGTATCTACTTCTCTGAAGTACAGGCTAACACAGAAGGTCTTTGGCTAACGAAGTTTGCAGATGACTGCAAACTAGGAGCCATAATCGAAACTCCTAATGATGTGGACCTCCTGCAAAAGGGCCTCACTGAGACAGATGCCCGGTGTCAAAGCCATGGACTCAAGCTCAATGATAAAAAGTGCACTGTCATTCCCTTTGGTAAAAACTCTGTACCCATGAAATACAACATAGGCGGTAGTATACTTAACACTGAAAGTGTGATAAGAGACCATGGGACACAGGTGGACAGTAGTCCCTCCTTTGATAATCACATCGCCACAGTAGTCAGAAAATGCTTCTACATGGCACACCTCATCACAAAAGGTTTCTCATCCAGAAAAAAAGAGGTCATTGTTCCCCTCTACTCATCACTCATTAGACCCATTATAGAGTACAATGCCCCTTTTGGTATGTACCTCAGAAGACATCTGCAACAACTGGAAAGGCCACAGAAATTCTTCACAAAGAGGATTACTGGCCTCAAACAGATGCCCTACGCAGACCGTCTCAAAAAACTCCAGCTTTACTCTGCCGCATATTGCCTAACATACAAAGCTATGTCAAACCCAGAGCTGTTGGACATGCTCCACTTAAAGAAATCCCAATCCCTCCGAGCTACACACTCTAGGGACCTAAACCTTGTCACCACAATAAACAGAACATGCCAGAGGGATAGATTCCTGTCCCAGAGACTTCCCATACTCTGGAATAAACTACCTATCTATATCAAACAATGCTCCTCATTAGCACTCTTCAAGAAAAATCTTGATGATTGGATGGGAAATAGGAAATTCACCCTGGGATCACCTCTGTGGCTTTGCTCAACAGTGGCACAGGAAAATAATTTTCTTGGGTGGCAAAAGCCAGGGTACCTTTTTGGCTGGGCTTTTATAGGCCCCAAGGCCAATAGCCTAGTACCTCCCTATGAACCTATGAACCTATATAGTGAATATTCCAGCCATGAGGCCTAGTGAATATTAAGGAACACATACTATTGGACTGGATATCTGTAGTTCCATGTGGATGCTACTTCTGTCCAACCAGCCCACTATAATTCCTTGCATAAATGCAGTAGATTCAAACATGAGATACCATATTATAGTAATCTGTGCAAGTAGTATGTAGGCTATAACCTTACCTTGCTAATGCAGCAGTTGACAGAACTGTAGTTTATGGTGGACTCTGTCTGATGCAAGCTGTACACAACCAATATATGGATAGGTACAGGTAGTGCGTGTTGTCTGGCATCAATACTTTTAATATATGTATGTGAGTGGAAGTAAGGTGTCAGTCCCTAGGGCCCTAGGTTGTCAGTGAATGTGCTATGCGTTGTCTCTTAGCCAAAGTCAGGGCATATTGGGCATGTCTACATCTGCCTACAAGAATATCATCAGGGGGGTTCTTCCTCCAAGTCCTCCTGTGAGTGCGGCTGTCATGACCTAGGTACTGGTGGGGAGGCTGTGAATCCCTTCCCTTTGCTGCAGCTGTTTCTGCAGGATCATATTGTGTAGCATGGCACATACTGTGAACATATTTGCACATGTGGCTGGAGAGTACTGCAGGGTTCCACTGGATATATAGAGGCACCAGAACCATGACTTTAGAAGCCAAAACACACACTCTATGATGTTCCTAGTTTGTGTGTGTGCCTCATTATGGTGTTCTTCAATAGGTGTGTGTGTGCATTTCTAATGTGTGTCATCATCCATGGTTGCAGTGAGTAGCCAGCATCCACCAGTAAATTGCCATGTGGGATGTCCCCCCTAGCAAACAGCTGGCACAGCTATGATGCATGCTTGATATGGGAGTCGTCATAACTGCCAGGGCTGCCAGCACACAGGTTCAGGATAATCCCCTGGGCATTACACATGACCTGGCAGTTGATGAAGTGGTACCCCTTCTGATTGATATAAATTCTACCTTCCTCACTGGGTGGTGCCTTGATGTGTACATGAGTGTAGTCTATGGCACACAGTATCTCATTGTAATGTGCTACATGGTAAAAGTGTTCCATATTCCTGGCTGTTGCCTCAGGTTTAGGGGAAAAGAAATGTGCTCACTGGCATGTGGTAGCATGGCATCCAGGAACTGGTCAATTGCCCTGTATCCAGATGCCTGTGAGACCACCATCATGTCCCCAGTTTGTCTTTGGAAAGTACCTGTAGTTAGTATCCGAAGGTCTACACATACCTTTGTTTCCACTGGGATGAGTTCCCCTCTGTTGGCTTTGGGTCTGAGTTGAGGGCGGCAGAGCTCAGTGAGTTCTTGTAGTATGTCCCTGTCCACCCTGTAGTGCTCTACAATCTCCAGCTCATGTATCTTCCGGAAGGTTACCCTGAGCCTAAACACTCTTCTCCTTCTCTGTCTAGGCCTATAGTCAGCAGCAGCAGCATTGACTTCAGCATCTAGCACATACAGATGTAGCAGACCTGCAGTAGCCTCTAGCAATATCAGATAAAATTCCCAAATGTGTACTCCAGTGGTCTAGAGTATTGGGGAAAAATCAGACTGTAGGGTGTATGCATACTTTATAGAGCTCTACTGTAGGTGAAGAATGTGTGAGGCTAACTATGATGAATTGCACCTGCCTAGCATGTAATTAACATAATTTACTAGCCCTACTTTAACTTAAACAAGGGTCAAAATTAATTAATATGTCATTGGCTTTTTAGATGCACTCAGCACAGCTGCGCACTACACAAACATGTGCCTTGTAGATAAACAAAGCTTAAAAGTTAGTGGACACAACCCCAAGACTTACGCACTCAGCACAGAAGTGTGCAGCACAAACACGTGCCACATAGATAAACAAAGCTTAGAAATTAGTGGACACTCCCCCCCTGAAAGGACATGCTCAGCAAGGTAGCACACAGTGCAAAAAGACTGAGCTAAGCTGAAACAAATTCAGAATTCAGTGGACACACCCTCCCCTGATGTCAGCTACATCCTTTGTAAACATCAACCTGGGTCTCAGCCTACACAAAGGGGATATGTGGACATAGTTACTCCTTTATGCTATTCATTATCTCCACCTCATTTACAAAGTTATCCGTGGTCACAGCCTGGAAACTACACACTTCGTAGCCCTATCACATCAGCAACAGCACCAATGCACCATTGTATGGACTACATGCAAGGTCCTGTAACACTGCTGTCACATAATATTATTTTTTTTTCTGCTTTGTTTTTTCTATAAAGCATGCTTGCGCACTGTAGTGAGCCATGTAAACATCTCCTGATTATTAAAAAAATGAATTTAACTTATTTCCTTTAATTTTTAAGACACACAGGAGGATATTTTCACTCATATCTGGATGTGGCATGACATTTCGTTCTATATATCTATATTTTTACAGCCCCTTTTGTCTGTCTACACTACTGTACAAGGAACTTTTCTGTGTCCACTACAGACACTGACACAGGGTATGAAGAGATGCCTATCTGCTTGCTGGATCACTCTACCTGACTGATTAAACATGAGATTCACCTGCTTATGAGCTGATTTGCATGCCATGAAACTTTCCATGTTGGCGCGTGCATGCACATCACTCAGCAGCACTTACTGAATCTAAAAATGTTTGCTTCCATGTAAGCAGTGTGGTGCAATGCCTACACAGTAAAAAAAACATGTAGGCTTTATTAAACCCCCCTCCATGTTTTATTATTTTGCTTTAAACTGCCCTGTGATAATCATGACAACACCAAATACTGTGCAAGTTATGAGTAAATGTTTGCTTAAACTAAAGAACATACATAATCTGAGATGTGCTTCACTGGGCAAATTTACCACAAAGACATGCTAAACCAGGTGCTGTAGAACATGTTGTTTTTATACCTCAACTGGTATATCCTGGCTGTAGTAAATGCTGCCAACAGAATTAAAAGGTGACTACAGAAAATATTGACAAAATAAACAACTTGTTCATTTAAAGTGTTCCTTGCCTAACAAAACATAAATGTAGGGTTACCCCCCCCCCCAAAACACACTCACATTGAACATCTCAACTGTCCAAATTTTGTCATTATTTCCAGATTTTTGCCTCAGATTTTCTTTCTGTTCATCATAAAATGTGTGGTTTTCTGGCAAATCACACATCCTCTCTCTCTCTCACACACACACACACACACACACACACACACACACACACACACACACACACACACACACACACACACACACACACACACACACACACAAAATCGAGGACCTAAATCTACACACACAAATAAACAAGACTCACTGAAGGGATACATTCCTAACTCAATGTATTGCTAGGCTATAGGATACGTTTCTACTATAGGTCAAAGTACTATTTAGCTACGTGTGTGGTTTATCTTATTTTTTTTTTGCTGCCCATCCACCTCCTTAAAGCTGACCATAAGCTGTCAATAGCTCCTCTCCTCATTCCTTTGCTCTCTTGGATCCACCTTAGCCTTCCCAGGCTAAGCCTGACCAACAGGATTATCATGTATGGCTCTACTCAGTTCAGGAGATGAACACTATTAATTGCTTCAAACCAGGGGGAAGAAGTTTTATGTATGTGTACTTAGAAATGTATATGGCTCGGACATGATTCCTTGCAAAGTATGGTGCTCAGAACTATTAGTGGCATGTGCACTTGTTATATACAGAGTACAGCAACACCATCTGTACACACATAGGTATACTGACTCACACTCACACACTCACATGCACATGAGTGTGCACACACACACACACACACACACACACACACACACACACACACACACACACACACACACACACACACACAAAATGCTATATTCTATCTTTTTTATCAGTACTAAATGTATTACAGATCTTATCACTGAGACCTAGGCTGCATGTGATATGCTATCTGTCTTCTGTCTCGTCCTTACTAAATGGATAATAGCACTTTAAGAAATAACATTTGTGATCAGGGAATGTATGCTTCTGATACATGTCTGCAGTTTTCACCTATAATTAAAGGTGGCAAGATGATTATTCTGTTTTCCTAGTTTTTTAGAAAGATTATCATACCATATCCCAGTGCATGTCATTACATTTTGATATAATAGTATACTGTATTATCTGCTCTCATCTTTAAAATTATTATGTTTTCTTGAAATAGGAGATGCACTGTAAGTGCAAGAGAGTTTTTTCAATCTCTGTGTATCTCTCTCAAACACATACACAAACACAGTCTCTTGTGCTTTCATGCACACATTCAGTTATACATACAGAGAGCAGCACATACACAAAGTCACACACACTTTTTTGTTTGATGCTTTCGTATTTCACACTCACTACAAAAGTGCTGCTTAGCGAGTGTAAAACAATGGCTCAGTGGAGCTCACTATTCACTCTCACATCATCTTCATCATCTTTCGGCTGTTCCCGTTAGGGGTTGCCACAGCGGATCACTTGTTTCCATTTCTTCCTGTCCTCTGCATCTTGCTCTGTCACACCAACCACATGCATGTCCTCTCTCATCACATCCATAAACCTTATCTTAGGCTTTCCTCCTTTTCTGTTACCTGAAAACTTCATCCTTAACATCTTTTTCCCAATATACTTAGCATTCCTCCTCAGCACATATCCAAACCAACGTAATCTTGCCTCTCTGGCTTTGTCTCCAAACCTTCCAACCTGGGCTGCCCCTCTAATATACTTATTCTTAATCCTGTCCACCCTCGACATACCCAGTGCAAATCTTAACATCTTTAACTCTGCCACATCCAGCTCAAACTCCTGCCTTTTTGTCAATGCCACTGTCTCCAACCCATATAACATAGCTGGTCTCACTACCCTCTTGTAGACCTTCCCTTTCACTCTTACAGGTACTTGTTTGTCACAAACCACTCCTGACACTCTTCTCCACCAACTCCATCCTGCCTGTACTCTCTCCTTCACCTCTCTTTCACACTCACTGTTACTCTGAACTACTGACCCTAAGTATTCAAACTCATCCACCTTTGCCACCTCTACTCCTTTCATCCTCACCATCCCTCTATCCTCCCTCTCATTCACACACATATATTTTGTCTTAGTCCTGCTGACCTTCATTCCTCTTCTCTCTAGAGCATATCTCCATCTCTCCAGGGTCTCCTCCACCTGTTCCCTACTCTCACTACAGATCACAATGTCATCTGCAAACATCATAGTCCACTCTCTCATACTGGATCTGAATTTCGCTCTCATACACACAAACATAGGAGAAAAAGTATAGAGGCAAGTGTTGTACGACACATAAGGGGATATGAATCTGTGCATTCCTCAAGCATATTAAAAAAATGAGCATTAGCGAGATATGCCACTGATGCTGTGGGAGTACATGTATTCATGGTTTTAGGGGCTTGTTTTACATAGTTGAATATATGATTTGGTTGTATGTGTTTTCTTTGGAAATTTACATTATGTTCCACAACATGCACACAGACATGTTTTTTTTTTAAATTACCAAGGTGAGCAACCTGAGACACACTTAGGTAACATTCCTCCAGATTCTCAAAAGCTTGTACTGCGTGCAAGATCGGTGCAGGAGCCCAAGCAGGCAATATGTCTGCCGTGCGATCCAGGAGCAGCCTGCAGGGGCGTGCATGAGAGCTCCTGCACTAATCCTGAACAAACGAAGCTTTTGTATGCAAATCACCCCATTTACAGGAAAAATCCATGCAAATGAGGTGAATTTGTGATCCAGGAAGCTTGCGACTGTTTGTGCAGGACTAGTGCAATCAGCAAAAATGTACTTGGTTAGTAACCGAGTACATTTCTGCAAAATCCAAAACGGAGCTATGACAGCTCCAAATAAAGGTGGCATATCATGTAGTAAGCATAACAATGGCCAAGTACAAGGCCATTGGCATTGCAAACAATACAGAAATTTAAAAAAAAAATCAACTTTTATTTTTTTTTAGCTGTTCTCGGCTGTTGAAGCGTAGGGTAGCAGCGCGCAAATGGGATCAGGGGAATATAACAAAAGGAACCTAAAGTAAGCATTCTAACTAAAATCAGAATTCTGCTATGCAAGTCAATGGCAAGCAGAAGACAAACTGGCCAGTGAGTAGTGGTTGCTAAGGGGGAGGCTCAGTGTGTGACATGTAACTATGCATTAGCAGGCAATCCTATGCAAATGACGGGAAGGATAGTGAATCCCAGTTTTCCCCAGGATGTGAGTCGGGTCCTAAAAGTGTAAGAGTAGGAATAGCTTGGTGCAAGTCTAGGAGGTAGGCGACATCATGGGGGGGTGTCAGGCATACTGTAAGCGGATTGGAGTCCTGTGGCTCGGGTGTGCTCCTAACTTAGCACAGCTATGCTAGGGGGGGGTGTCTAAACCTGCCTAGCACTCTTTACAAAGCCTAAGCGGGTGAGTGCACCGCACACCAGGTTGTACAGGAAGAAAAAAGAAGTTAAACCAGGAAATAGCAGCAGTGTGCACATTTGGGTACTCTGCATGACACACACACGGGCTTAAACAGGAAGGCAAAGGGAAGGGAAAACAGCAGTAGGAAGGTAATTAAGGAGAACTAGCTTAGCTGGCAGGTGAAATGTATCAGAATCAGCAAATTACAGAGGCAGCAGACCAGCCCAGCCCAGAACACTACTATAAACTAAGCAAAACACCTTCCCCTCTGGTTTTTCCCACACTCTACACCACCGGTGTATACAAGCAGGGACATTTTAACTAACAAACCTACAAAATGATAAGGGCTGCAGCATGCAATCTAGAACAACATCTGCAAGAGGCTGAAGGTGGTGAGGATGTGAATGCTGCCGAACAACCCACAGTGAGGAGACAGAGAAGAGTGTACAGACCCAGGGTAATCTACCAGGGGCTACATAAGGTGGAGATAGTTGAGTGCTATAGGGTGGACAGAGACCTCCTACAGCAATGTGTTGAGCTGTGTCGGCCATACCTGTCACACCAAACTGACCAAGGGGAACCCATCCCAGTGGATACCAAGGTATGTGTAGGCCTAGGTATACTAGCCACGAGTACCTCCCAAAGCACAACTGGGGATATCATGGGGATCTCACAGGCATCAGCATCCAGAGTATTCCACCAGTTCCTGGATGCCATGTCAGCCCATGCCAGTGAGCACATATATTTCCTCAACACCCTTGAGGTGTTGACCAGCAATATGCATCTTTTCCACCAAATAGCAGAATACCCTGGAGTAGTGGGTGCTATAGACTGCACGCACATATGCATCAAAGCACCACCTGGTGAGCAGGGTAGGGCCTACATCAACCGCAGGGGCATCCCCTCCATCAACTGCCAGGTCATATGTGATGCCCAGGTCATTATAATGAATGTGTGCGCAGGCTGCCCTGGAAGGTATGACGATTCCCACATATGGCATCTCATGCAGCTGTACCAGAGATTTGCCAATGGGGACATCCCCTATGGTCACCTAGTGGGGGATGCTGGGTACACACTGGAGCCGTGGCTGATGACACCCATCAGAAATGCACACACACCTGAACAACAACACCATAATGAGGCACACGCACAGGCCAGACATATAATAGAGCATGTGTTTTGGATGCTCAGGTCATGGTTCTGGTATTTGAACACATCCAGTGGAGCCTTGCAGTATGCACCAGCTACATGTACCCAAATTGTTATGGTATGTGCTATGCTACACAATATGATCCTGTGGAAACAGCTGCAGCAGGAACAGCATGGGACAGGGCCACACAGCCCCCACCAATGCCAAGGCCGAGTGACCCAGAGGAGGAACAACCTGAGCCTCCCCAGTAGGCAGAAGGAGGCATTCCCAGTATGCCCTAGCCTTGGCAAAGAGGCAACGCATAGCACGTGCACTGCCACAGTAGGGACCCAGGGAATGATACCTCTCTCTGACTCGCCCATGCTGTAAAAAGGATGCCAAACATGACACAACCTGTGTTCAACCATGTATAGGGCGTTTACTATGTACATCTGACATAGGCAGCCCACCAACACCATCCACAAGTCTGGCACATCCACAAGGTAAGTCAATCAACCTACCAACTGCCAAATGGAGTAGGCTGTGTTGTTACCTGTAACTATGGTATGGATGTGAGCATGCAAGGGCTGAATGTTATGGCAGCAGACAGTAGACACCAATAGTGGCACCGTGACATCTGTAACACATACTGGGGTTACCATTGTAGCCAGTACTACATAGGGTGACAAAACCCACTGCAGGAAATGTGCTGAGTGACATGTGTTTCCATATGACCCACACATGTCAGTCAAGATGGTTCACATACCCAACAACAGTCTCAGCCAGCAGGACAGGTAGAGACAAACCCAAACAGAGCCTGTGCCATGGCCTCAGAATGATGGCTATGGTTAACCTCCCCCCAGCCCTACACAGACCGACCACAGCAGGACAGGCAGTGAGATGTTAGTTCTGAAGGGTAGGAAGTCAGACAATAATATATAGGGCAACCAAAGCCACAATCTGTAGTACACTAGTATGCCTCTAGTCAGCATGATAGTTAGCAATACAGAATGAAATGGAGTACATAACATACCAGTACAGACATAGCAATTGTGTACAAGTGTCACATGTGCCCCCACATCCTACATAGTAATGTAATAACAGTCAGGTGTGCCCCCCAACCCTGCATAGAAGTAGTCAGGTGTGCCCCCACCATCCTACATAGTAATGTAATAACAGTCAAGTGTGGCCCCCCCACTCCTGTGTAGAAATGTAGAAACAGTCAGGTGTGCCCCTCCTGCTATGCAGAAATGTAGTAACAGTCAAAGCCAAATGATTGATGGATACCCTGCAGAGACAGCATGCTACCTGTTGGTGTACAACACAGGCATACTCACACACTTAGAGAAATTAAGACGATGTCAGTCAACAACATACTGAAATGTCATACTGGGCATTCTCACACAATTAAACACATGAAGGCCATGTCTGAAAACACCAGTGTACCAGACATTTCTGGCAGTTGCAGTTGTTAGTGCAGACACTCGTCAGTATGCACCACTCATGCCTTGCACACCCAGTTGATAGGAATGGAGACACGAAGGTAGACTTACATAGATGTGTGGAAGAGGGTGACTGTGACAAAGAGCCATCCAGGCCTGTCCCATCCAGCACACAGCCAAAGGGCCCCAAACACATGAGGTGCAGATGTCACTCACTGCAGATACGGGTCTATATTTGATCACCGAATGCTTAAAAAAGCGAACGGTGATTAATCGACCCTATATAAGCGAAAGCTTACAATTCTGAACTGTCAGAACAGCAATTGTTTTCCAAGGGAAAAAAATCACTGTCTCAACAAAAAAAAAAATAAAAAATAAAACACTTTAAACATTACATTAAGCCTCCTACTTAAATATACCAACTCCGAGACCACACTGCAGTGCCAAAAACAGAAAAGTAATGAAACGGCCAAGCAAATTCTTTCCCAGGGAAAGAATTTGCTTAAGATCTACTTCGATATTTTGCCTTTTCACTCTTTTAAGTTCGACCAAGATGCATTCGAAATAATTCATCATTGGTCTTCTAAAAGGAACCCACAGATATTAGCTACCAGTATCTGTCAGCATCACAAACTATGTGGTGCAAGTGCCAGCTGTGCAACATGACTGTACAAGGTAATAGTCATTTAGCAGCTGTATACATGTACCTGTGAGATATGACCCTGTGTGTGCCCGCATGTGGCATGTCAACCCCTAGATGAATGGGTTATGACCCATGCTTACACCACCCTCCCCATAGCCCTACTATGACAAGCCTGCTGAGGTCATCCAATGTGAAATACACCTTTGGGAGTATCATAGCCCAGTAATCTCTGTGGTGCATCCCATAACTGCAGACTGCTGTAGTGTGATAAACTAGTTAGGTAGGAGTTCTAACCCCAGACCTGGTGTGTGTGTGTGTGTGTGTGTGTGTGTGTGTGTGTGTGTGTGTGTGTGTGTGTGTGTGTGTGTGTGTGTGTGTGTGTGTGTGTGTGCATGTCTGACTGTGTAGAGAGCAATGCTTTTTAGGGTACCCACACTCCCTACAGTACATATACTTAACTATGGCAAAGCTGCTGATGTCATCCACCTAGTAATACACCACTGGGAAGCTGTAGCCCAGTAATCTCCATAGTGTGTCCTGTAACTGCGTACCACTGTAGTGTGATAAACTAGTTATGTAGGAG
The DNA here is from genome assembly GCF_019279795.1 of Protopterus annectens. Taxonomy (NCBI): domain Eukaryota; kingdom Metazoa; phylum Chordata; order Ceratodontiformes; family Protopteridae; genus Protopterus; species Protopterus annectens. Next base: position 515,463,076 of record NC_056741.1, read on the forward strand.
TACTATTCCCAGACATGGCAACTGTGTGTGTGTGTGTGTGTGTGTGTGTGTGTGTGTGTGTGTGTGTGTGTGTGTCTGTGTGTGTCTGTGTCTGTGTGTGTCTGTCTGTGCAGACAGCAATGCTTTTTAGGCTAGTCACACTCCCTACAATTCAAATGCTCAACCTTTGCAAGGCTGCTGATGTCATCCACCTAGTAATACACCTCTGGGAAACTGTAGCCCAATAATCTCTGTAGCTAGTCCTGTAACTGCATACCAATATAGTGTGATAAACTAGTTAGGTGGGAGTTCTATTCCCAGACATGGCAAGGGTGGCTGTATGTGTGTTTATGTGTGTGTTCTTTTGTCAGTGTAGGGAGCAATGCTTCTGAGTCCATTCATAGGCACTACAACCTCCAATGGTCCACTTTGACAAGTGTGCCATTGTCATCAACTGTGAAATACACATTTGGGGAAGGGAGAGGCCAGTAATCTCTGTGACACGTGCTGTAACTGTGTACTGCTGTAGAGTGATAAACTAGTTAAGTTGGAGTTCTAACCCCAGCCTTGGCAATTGTGTGTGTGTCTGTCTGTCTGACTCTATCTGTGTAGAAAGCAATGCTTTTTAGGGCAAGCACACCCCCTACAATTTAAATGCTCTACCTTGGTAAGGCTGCTGATGTCATCCACTCCAAAATACACTTCTGGGAAGGTTGTAGTCCAGTAATCTCTGTAGCATGTGCCATAACTGCATACTGCTGCAGTGTGATTCAGAACTCTGGCAAGGTTATATACTCACCCATGGCAGTTCTGGATGTTTTGTGTGTGTTTCAATGTCTGTGTTGGGTGATATGCATTAGAGGCTAGTCACACTCAGTACATTTCAAATGCCGTATTTTGGCAACCTGCTGATGTCAGCCAATGTGTTATATACCTTTGGGGAAGGAGTCCTCCAGCACTCCCCATGGTGCGTCCTATAACAGCTCCATGCTGCAGTGTGTTATGGATGTCTGTTAGGGGTTCTATACCCACATATGTCAGCTGTGGATGTTTTATGTGTGTTCCACTGTCTGTGTAGGGAGCAATGCATTTTAGGCAAGTCAAACTCAGTACATACCAAATGCCCTACTTTGGCAATCCTGCTGATGTCAGCCAATATGATATACACTTTTGTGGCAGGAGTACTGCAGTAATCACTGTGGCACATACTATAACTGTGTAGTACTGTAGTGTAATAAACTAGTTAGGTAGAGGTTTTACTCCCAGGCATGACAGGTGTGTGCGTGTGTGTTTATACCTCTTATCCTGTGTGGAGGTGGGTGTGTGCATGGAACACCTGGGCCCAATGTGTAGTGGGTTTTGTAAATTTCTTATATGGTGGCCCAAGTACATATCCCAATGCCCACTGTACAGGGATAGCAGCTGTGAAATAGCTGAGAGACTGGGGTGCATATCCATACCCATACATGTGACATCAATGTCAGGCCATCACAGTTAGCAACCCCAGTATTACCCAGAGCACACTCTCAACCCATGTCTCATAAACACACACATGCCAAGGCAACAGCCAATATGTGTGTAGTACACTGCATATTGGTGACTGATAGTAACTATGGTGTGAATGCAGTTGCCTACAGAGGGCATGGCACCCTCTCCATCAGTACAATAGGCACATAATTGCAGACAGTACACCTTCAGTATGTTTCCCACTGGATGCCTGAAACAACTGTGGTTCCATCAAATGTGATCCACAAAGGACATGCCATGCCTAACACACATGCCCTGTATGGACAGATGCCACTGACACCAGGGAGTACCTGTAGCATGCTATCAATGTAGGTGCAGGGTCAACCTGCTGTCCATTACCTGGCCCTGCCACATGAAGGTGGGACTGTCACATATGATGATAACATTCTGTGTACACAACATGGGCCAGACAAACCAGGTACACTCCCACATGCCACTGTACATGAATGTGGGATGTGTGCATATCCCAAACAGCATCCATGTCATGGCGTATAGAATGCATACATGGCAAGCATTACACAGCACTGGTCATGCACAATAGTAACCCAGGTGAATGGATGGAGAATTCTATACCCACCTGTGTGGGTCATTCTAGACACTACACCCCTTAGCCATAATGCAGAGCAGAGTGGATGAGAGGTGTTGACTCCAACTCTTAGCTGAGATATACAAGTATCCTGTTTTTCTCGATTATTTATATAGTTTATTGTTTCTAGCAATTTATATACAGCAGTTTTATTGTAATCTGCACGGGTAACTGATTTGTTTGCAGTTAAAAGCATTCTGTATCTTTACAAATCTGTATCTGTTTAAAAACTTTCATTTTTGTGGCTTTCTATAGTGCTTTCTTGAATTAGCTGAAGCTTTTCTTTACCTTGGCTAGATTGTATTAATTGGCTGCAGGCTAGTGGGTGCTGGTTCTTTTGTGTTTTTGTAAAAAAAAAAAAAAAAAAAAAAAAAGACAAAAGTTGTTCTTCTGGTATTTAAGCCCTAACTTTGAGAGAGTTTCTGTCTATACACACTGAGCAGAGTGGATGAGAGGTGTTGACTCCAACTCTTAGCTGAGATATATAAGTATCCTGTTTTTTCAATTATTTATACAATTTATTGTTTCTAACAATTTATATATAGCACTTTTATTGTAATCTGCATGGGTAACTGATTTGTTTGCAGTTAAAAGCATTCTGTATCTTTACAAATCTTTATCTGTTTAAAAACTTTCATTTTGTGGTTTTCTGTAGTACTTTGTATTTTATCTCCACCCACTCTCCCTGTTGGTGTCTTGCTGTTATACTTGGTGGCTTTGCAGTTGCCCGCCCCTACTGTAGATCTGATCTGGGACACTCCTCCCAGTCTAGTGTCATTAGCTCATTCTGCCTAATACAGAGAGAACATTTGATAAGGCCTTCCGTTTCTCCTTTTTCCCTTTCAAAAAAAAATAAAAAACATTTTTGCCTGAATTTCCTTATGTTCTGACTGTGCTTCTCAAACATTTTGGAAATATAGAGTATATTTTAGAGCATTTATTATAACTGTAATTGCCTTAATATTGCTACAACTCAAGTGCTCTAGGTTGCACTACATCTGAAGTGTTTGTGTTTTAGCTGCTTTTCTGTATATATAGACTTCTCCGTATATGTAGACTAGATACTTATTCTGTTGTGTTACTGCCTCTTAAATCGTTTTTCAGTTGTGCACTTGCCTTGCTTCATTTAAAAAGTTTTAAATTGCTAATTTTGTAGAGTTTAAATTGCATTTACTGTTTAGGAATACACACTCAAGTGTGTTAGCCTTTTCTGTGTTTATTTACTGTATTATTGCATGGTTTAGCCTGTTTCAACAACAAAAAAAAAACAATATATATATATATATATATATATATATATATATATATATATATATATATATATATGTATATATATCTATATACATATACTATTTTGTTTGCTCGTTTCCCACCTTTTTTAGCCAGTCCATATCCCAGGTTATATACTCACCCATGGCAGTTCTGGATGTTTTGTGTGTGTTTCAATGTCTGTGTTGGGTGATATGCATTAGAGGCTAGTCACACTCAGTACATTTCAAATGCCGTACTTTGGCAACCTGCTGATGTCAGCCAATGTGTTATACACCTTTGGGGAAGGAGTCCTCCAGCACTCCCCATGGTGCGTCCTATAATAGCTCCATGCTGCAGTGTGTTATGGATGTCTGTTAGGGGTTCTATACCCACACATGTCAGCTGTGGATGTTTTATGTGTGTTCCACTGTCTGTGTAGGGAGCAATGCATTTTAGGCAAGTCAAACTCAGTACATACCAAATGCCCTACTTTGGCAATCCTGCTGATGTCAGCCAATATGATATACACTTTTGTGGCAGGAGTACTGCAGTAATCACTGTGGCACATACTATAACTGTGTAGTACTGTAGTGTAATAAACTAGTTAGGTAGAGGTTTTACTCCCAGGCATGACAGGTGTGTGCGTGTGTTTATACCTCTTATCCTGTGTGGAGGTGGGTGTGTGCATGGAACACCTGGGCCCAATGTGTAGTGGGTTTTGTAAATTTCTTATATGGTGGCCCAAGTACATATCCCAATGCCCACTGTACAGGGATAGCAGCTGTGAAATAGCTGAGAGACTGGGGTGCATATCCATACCCATACATGTGACATCAATGTCAGGCCATCACAGTTAGCAACCCCAGTATTACCCAGAGCACACTCACAACCCATGTCTCATAAACACACACATGCCAAGGCAACAGCCAATATGTGTGTAGTACACTGCATATTGCTGACTGATAGTAACTATGGTGTGAATGCAGTTGCCTACAGAGGGCATGGCACCCTCTCCATCAGTACAATAGGCACATAACTGCAGACAGTACACCTTCAGTATGTTTCCCACTGGATGCCTGAAACAACTGTGGTTCCATCAAATGTGATCCACAAAGGACATGCCATGCCTAACACACATGCCCTGTATGGACAGATGCCACTGACACCAGGGAATACCTGTAGCATGCTATCAATGTAGGTGCAGGGTCAACCTGCTGTCCATTACCTGGCCCTGCCACATGAGGGTGGGACTGTCACATATGATGATAACATTCTGTGTACACAACATGGGCCAGACAAACCAGGTACACTCCCACATGCCACTGTACATGAATGTGGGATGTGTGCATATCCCAAACAGCATCCATGTCATGGTATAGAATGCATACATGGCAAGCATTACACAGCACTGGTCATGCACAATAGTAACCCAGGTGAATGGATGGAGAATTCTATACCCACCTGTGTGGGTCATTCTAGACACTACACCCCTTAGCCATAATGCAGAGCAGAGTGGATGAGAGGTGTTGACTCCAACTCTTAGCTGAGATATACAAGTATCCTGTTTTTCTCAATTATTTATATAGTTTATTGTTTCTAGCAATTTATATACAGCAGTTTTATTGTAATATGCACGGTAACTGATTTGTTTGCAGTTAAAAGCATTCTGTATCTTTACAAATCTGTATCTGTTTAAAAACTTTCATTTTTGTGGCTTTCTATAGTGCTTTCTTGAATTAGCTGAAGCTTTTCTTTACCTTGGCTAGATTGTATGAATTGGCTGCAGGCTAGTGGGTGCTGGTTCTTTTGTGTTTTTGTAAAAAAAAAAAAAAAAAAAAAAAAAAAGACAAAAGTTGTTCTTCTGGTATTTAAGCCCTAACTTTGAGAGAGTTTCTGTCTATACACACTGAGCAGAGTGGATGAGAGGTGTTGACTCCAACTCTTAGCTGAGATATATAAGTATCCTGTTTTTTTCAATTATTTATACAATTTATTGTTTCTAACAATTTATATATAGCACTTTTATTGTAATCTGCATGGGTAACTGATTTGTTTGCAGTTAAAAGCATTCTGTATCTTTACAAATCTTTATCTGTTTAAAAACTTTCATTTTGTGGTTTTCTGTAGTACTTTGTAGTTTATCTCCACCCACTCTCCCTGTTGGTGTCTTGCTGTTATACTTGGTGGCTTTGCAGTTGCCCGCCCCTACTGTAGATCTGATCTGGGACACTCCTCCCAGTCTAGTGTCATTAGCTCATTCTGCCTAATACAGAGAGAACATTTGATAAGGCCTTCCGTTTCTCCTTTTTCCCTTTCAAAAAAAAATAAAAAACATTTTTGCCTGAATTTCCTTATGTTCTGACTGTGCTTCTCAAACATTTTGGAAATATAGAGTATATTTTAGAGCATTTATTATAACTGTAATTGCCTTAATATTGCTACAACTCAAGTGCTCTAGGTTGCACTACATCTGAAGTGTTTGTGTTTTAGCTGCTTTTCTGTATATATAGACTTCTCTGTATATGTAGACTAGATACTTATTCTGTTGTGTTACTGCCTCTTAAATCGTTTTTCAGTTGTGCACTTGCCTTGCTTCATTTAAAAAGTTTTAAATTGCTAATTTTGTAGAGTTTAAATTGCATTTACTGTTTAGGAATACACACCCAAGTGTGTTAGCCTTTTCTGTGTTTATTTACTGTATTATTGCATTGTTTAGTCTGTTTCAACAAAAAAAAAACTATATATATATATATATATATATATATATATATATATATATATATATATATATGTATATATATATCTATATACATATACTATCTTGTTTGCTCGTTTCCCACCTTTTTTAGCCAGTCCATATCCCAGGCTTTGCTTGTCTTTTCTGTGCTCAGAGCTATCCAGACCTTGCTGTGGTAGAGGGTCCTACTGCCTACCATTGGGACTGGAGAGCATTGTACTGCCTATCTAACGCTAGAGGAGTGGTTTCCAGCTCTGAAATTGTAATTTTATTAGCCTTTTTGGGCTGATTTCTATCCCTTTCAACTTTCTGGCTTAAAAACTCATGTGTTTGCACATTTTTCACATCGTGCAGCACTACGAGGCTACAGTTAAACTATTCCAGGTGCCAGAAAGTCTGCTCTCCAAATTTTCCCTTAAAACTAGCTGGTTTCTCAGTAGTGGCTCTAAAATCTGAACCGCTGTGACTAGCACTTGCTCTAGAACCTGCTGGAAAGCACTAGGAAACCTGAAACTGATACAAGCACTCAGCTCTCCTTGTCAATAAGGAGAAATAAATCATAGGCACTAAACAGCCTACAATTGCAAAGTACCTTGCAAAGGTAAGGGAAAACAGCTCTTAAACTTTACAAAAAAGCACCTAAACAGACATGTCCAAGGGTCAGCTTCCAGGGATTTCTCCTGTCCACCTGGTGAATTTGGGCATACTGGGGCAATGCGGCAACTGCCTCATGTACACAGACAATCCTCTCCTCCTACCACCCAACACTACAACCTGTGAGAGATGCACTTACATAGCCAAACTGGAAGCAAAGCTCTCTATGGTCAAGATTGTGCTAGACAGTCAAGAGGAGAAGGCTAACACCTGCATTACACCTCTAGCAACTCATAGTCCTTCAAAACCCACACCATCAACACTCACACATAGCAACACTAAACCCACATATACAGAGGCCCTTGACATTAACCTGCCCAAGCAACAAGGACCTCCGAAGCCGAAACACAAGCAAACACCAGTCACAACCAAAGTGACACATAGCTCACAACACCAGTGTGCCACCCAACAACAGCCCCTAAGGCAAGACAATGTACCCAACACTTTAGTCATAGATGACTCTATAGTCAGGCACACTGATGTCCCACTCACCAGGCTGAACAAGGAGAAAATTACAGTCAGCTGCCTGTCGGGTGCCAGGATTCGCCACATAACGCATGCACTCAAGTCACTCCACAACAAGTACAAATACGACTCTGTCATTGTCCATGCTGCAGTGAATGACTTGAGACATACCTCCCTGGACTACATGAAAAGAGACATGGAAGAGCTCTTGGATCATGTGACCCAGGCAGGTATGACTCTAGCCCTGAGTAGCATCCTGCCTTCACCCAGAATGATACCACAGTATAAGGACAAAATGATTGACTTCAACAATTGACTAAGCTTCTGGTGTCATACAAAAGGGATCCCGTATTTGTCTGCCTGGGAAGACATGATCGACAAACCACAATGCTTTGCCAGAGATGGCCTGCACCTGTCACCCCTGCAATTCAGGTTACTAGCTAAAGCTCTTGCCACCCCTATAGTGCCTTTTTTAGGCATGGTTCAAAGGATAAAACCACAACCGTAACAGATACAAGCATGCAAAATCTGAAGATAATGCTACTCAATGCTAGAAGTCTAAACCTCAAAATGTACACTCTCAAGGCACTCCTAAAAATGGAGAACATCGATATCTGTGCAGTGACTGAGACCTGGTTCAAGGCTCCAGAGAGCACCCCTGCAATACCAGGCTACAATTCTTACCACACTTTTCGGCCACAAAACCAAGACCGAAATACTAAAGATGGAGGAGTGTCCATATTCACCAAGGATATTCACACCTCCAGGCTAGTTGCCCAATACAACGTATCTGAAATTCTCCAGGTGCAACTAACACTAGGTAAGACTGCAATCCAAATTGTAGCTTGCTACAGATCCTCCACCATACCCCAAGATTCTGACTTCACCTTCCTAAACATACTGGAAAATATTAAGATACAACCAAACACCCTAATACTGGGTGATTTCAACTACCCTGCCATTAATTGGGAAAACTACTCAGGTACCAACTCCTTTTCCCAATGGTTCTTGGAATTTATAAATTCCAACGCCCTGGATCAACTAATCCATTGTCCCACCAGGGGCTCTGATATCCTAGACCTGGTCATTACCAACATGGGAGACAGATGCTCCACACCAGTGGTCACCCTGTCATTGGTCAGGTCTGACCATAAGCGAATCACCCTTGACATTCACATCCCACCCCCACCCCCCCCAGTAAGGAAACCTCCTTAAAAAAACTTCTCCAAAGCCAACTTCATGCTACTGAAGTCAGAAGTGACAAACTTCACAACACCCATGCAGATGGGATCTGGAAGTTCGACTGCAGAATCCTACACTAAGGCACTGTACGAGCACATCCACTCATACATGAATCGTGCTATCCCAAATAGAACCAAGATGATCTTTTCCAAAAAAAAGAAGCCAATCTGGTGGTCCCCTGCTATAAACAAACTACACAACAGAAGGAAGAAACTGTTGCAGAAAAGAGGAAAATCCCAGGATGCAAAAAACACCCTCACCAGCCTCAGTAAGAAACTGAGATCCCTCATAAAATCCTCAAAAGCTAGTTACAAAAATAAAATTGCCAAAGATTCCAAAGACAACCACAAGGCATTCTATAGTTATGTCAAGAATGTAAATGGCAATGCTCAGATCTGCTCTGAGCTACAACAGAATGGCATTAAATATACTGATCCCAAGGATATTGCCAATATGCTGGCAGATCGATTTAGTGCCAACTTCACCCCCTCTCACCCCATAAAGGGCCCATCTCAATACCAAAAGATTGCCAAATTCCAATAATCACAGCCACACAGGTAGAAATAGCACTCTCCAAAGCTAAGAATACAGCATCCATGGGACCAGATGACATCCCAGGCTGTGTACTACATGAACTACAAAATGAACTGGCACCCCACCTAAGTGTCCAGTTTAATCATAGCCTCAATTCAGGCTTCGTGCCCACTGAGTGGTGCACAGCTACAGTCATCCCGCTCCACAAGGGAGGATCCACCTTGGATCCCAGGAACTACCATCCCATCAGTCTGACAAGCCTGATCTGCAAGGGAATGGAATGCATTATCATGGAACTTATAAACAAAGACATTGGCAACCTTCAAACACTGGACCCCACCCAGTTTGGGTTTGTGAAGGGCCAATCTTGTCTCCTGAATCTGATTGACTTCTTTGAATCAGTCTCCAGAGCTGTGGACGAGGGTAAGGCGGGCCACACAGCCTATCTGGCCCTCATCAAGGCCTTCAACACCATCCCCCACTCTGGAATCATAGATAAACTTACTAAGCTGGACATAAATCCCTACGTCACTCGATGGGTTGCCAACTGGCTTACTGACAGAACCCAGACTGTAAAAGTAGCAGACTCCGAATCCAGCTCCAGACAAGTGACAAGTGGAGCACCTCAGGGTTCAGTCCTGGGACCACTCTTGTTTGGCATCTACTTCTGTGAAGTACAAGCCAACACTAAGGGACTCTGGCTAACAAAGTTTGCAGATGACTGCAAACTGGGAGCCATTATAGAATCCCCAAATGATGTGGATATTCTACAAAAGGGCCTTACAGAAACAGATGCCTGGTGCCAGAGCCATGGGCTCAAACTTAATGCCAAGAAATGCATAGTTATCCCCTTTGGAAAAAAAACATGCACCCATGAACTACCACATAGGAGGCAGGACACTAAACATCGAAAGTGTGATGAGAGACTTAGGGACACAAGTGGACAGTGGTCTCACTTTCGATAACCACATCACTGCAACAGTCAGGAACTCTTTCTATGTGGCACACCTAATCACTAAGGGTTTTTCATCCAGAAAAATAGAGGTCATTGTCCCACTGTACTCATCCCTCATTAGTCCCATTATAGAGTATAATGCCCCATTTGGTATGTACCTCACAAGACATCTGCAACAGCTGGAAATGCCACAAAAATACCTCACTAAAGGAATCACAGGCCTAAAGCAGATGCCATATGCTGGCCGTCTAAAAAAACTCCAGCTATACTCTGTGGCATATCGTCTACTCAGAGGCAATCTCTGCTTAACATACAAGGCCATGTCAAACCCTGAGCTTTTGGACATGCTCCACTTAAAGAAATCCCAATCCCTCAGAGCCACACGCTCCAGGGATCTAAACCTTATCATCACAATGAACAAAACATGGTGGAGGGATAGGTTCCTGACCCAGAGACTCCCCAAACTCTGGAATAGACTGCCCATACATGTCAAGCAGAGTGCCTCATTGGCCCTCTTCAAAAGGAACCTTGATGATTGGATGGGAGATAGGAAATTCACCCTGGGGATCATGTCAGTCGCACTGCTAGACAGGGGACAAGAGAAGTAAATATTGTGGGAAGAAATTTCCAGGGGATTGTTATGGCTAGGCTTGCATAGGCCTTAGGGCCGATAGCCTAGTGCCAGCATCTGAACCTATGAACCATTCTCATGTGGCCTGATGCCAAGGTATACCCTCACCTAGCCTTGTACAGCCATCTGGCACCGTCAACAACTACACACCCATGAAGCAATGCACATCGGTACTAGCACCCTGTGTTTGTGTGTGTGATATATGATGCTTCTGACCACATTCAAACCACACCACCCCCATTGGCATACTGTAGCATGCTCTCTAATGTCAGACACTGTCACATACCCTTTGACCATAGAACCCCAGGATAACCCCTGTGGGCCAATTGATACCTATGCATTACTGTACTGTGGCAAAGTAACTGGTTAGGAAGTGTATTTATTACCTTGCCAAGAATGGAAATGTGTATGAGTCCTTTAGAGAGTGTGGCTGTGTTGACGCTGACACCTGTTCATGTGGACAGGCATGTGTGCTACACCTACTGTATCACATAAGTGTTGCAGATGTCACTCACCAGCACATATACATCTGGACAGCTCACCAACATGTAAGCTATGTGGCACATGCAATAACTGCATACACATGTGATAGCTATGCATAGTCAGTCAGGTGTTTGAAACCCTGTACTGGTAGGTGTGTGAAACAAACATGCTTAGGTTTTACTCATCCACATTCCCTGACATACTTTGCCTCTGTCTGTCCTTCTCACACCCTCTCTGGTGGATATGGGATGTACACCTGCTTTGCTAGGTAGCAGCTTGTGCTTTGTAAATGATGGTTATGATCAGCTGATGGCCTCTGCACCAATTGCAGTCCTTCTCTAGCTGAGTACACGTGGAACAGCTGTGGTAACATTCCCATAGCGAATTGCATGGAAACACACCCCAATATCTAGGAACATCATGTTGGTGTTGGCCCTTTACATCCACTCTGGGCAGGAACTAGATCTTTTGTTTGGTGAACAGCATCTCAGATGGATTGTGGATTTACCTCTAACAACATACAATGTGGACACAGGACAACACACAGGAGGGGGATGTGCCTGACCTGACTACAGACTGTAAGTGCTGCTATACTGCATGTGGAGTAATGTTGGTTTAACAGTGTGCGTGTGGATACAGCTGTCCTACATGTTGTAATACCTGCCATGTCAGTTGTATGTTTATGAGGAATCTGCATCTGCAGGGTCATCTGCAGACTGGGCAGTGTGTTGTGCTCTTGGTGTCATGTGTTACCCACAGAGCACGTATCTGTGAGCTGCAGAAGGTAGTTTGAGGATTGCATTCTGTAGGTGAAAGCCGTGACAGTTACTGACTTCATATCATTCATAGGATACATGTTGCAACAAACCCTGTTACGACAGTACATGTATGAGGTTATCACAGTAACATGTCAATATTGGTCCTGTGTATGTGCTTCCAGCCACACCCTGTCAGCCTTTGTACAGATGTCTTGCATTAATAGGTGCATATGTGCTGTACACCATCATTAGTGTCATCATATCTGATATCAAGCCAGGGAGATATCAGGCTGCTGCAAATGTTATATACAGTACGGGTAATATTTGACGACATTACCAGGACATTCTGTGGTCGTTTGTACAGTACTGAGATCTGTGTAACTATGGTGAATGTCGACAGTGTGTGTATTGTTAACATGTTCTTTAGCCAGAGTACAGACTGTGGTAGATGTCATTGTTATAGGTCCCATCCTATCTGATGTTACATGCTGCTCCACTGTATGTTACCGTAGTGATTTACATGTTTGTAGGCAATATACACACATGTCCCATACCACAGACAGACAGCAGACCACACTGTGTATCAGCCCAGTATATGTAGGGTTAGTCTGTGAGTGGCACATATGAGGATGGTGTTGAACAGGTAGTCCATATACTGTGCCTTTTTGCAAGCTTACCATATGTGGCTGTGGCAGTGTTCACATTGGATGTGGTTATGCACCTTCACACAGGTGTATCTTACCCTGTGCTGTGACATGTATGCAGAGCCTGCTATATATGCAGGTCCATGTGCATAGGAGATGTTGGCCAGTGTTGAGCCAGTCTGCCTGTAGCCTGCACAGTGCATTGTTACATGTCTAGCAGCTTAGTGTACTTATCCAGTGAGATGTCATGTGGAGATACTTGCTGTATGTACTGCTGCCAGGTCTCCCTTAACAGTCATGTATGTCAGACAGAACAGTGGGATGCTGTTCAGATGTATGTCAATATCTTGTGGGTAGTATGTGGTCATGGCACTCCTGTACCCGTGGTTAGTATGTGTCAGGCCAGAGAGGGGTGTGTGAATGCTTAACCTATGGTGGCATATATATACCTGTCATTATGTGTTATACCCATCTACATGTCTGTTAGTGATTCAGAATGTCCGCATATATTGGCCAATATCTGTGCTGCAGTCCACGGGGGCATTACGTGCAAGCAGTGGTACCTTACTAGGATGTCCTTAGGATGTCTGTCAGTAGCCAATGGCACACAAGTGGAAAGCAGATGTGACCTCCAACACACACCATGTATGTGAAGGCAATCCCAATTACATTAGCAATGGTCTACCAATATGCCTGCTATACATACCTGACATCCACTTGCACTACAACATTGGGACTATAGGGCTAGAGTAAGTATGCAATCCATGTCCAGGACATATGGTGAGAATATCTGTATATATAATCATCCAGATACATATATATATATATATGATTGCACATATACATAGTGACATACATAGATGAGTGTACATAGATATACATATATATATATATATATATATATATATATATATATGTACATAGATATACATATATACATAGTGACATACATAGATGAGTGTGTGTGTGTATATATATATATATATATATATATATATATATATATATATATATATATATATATATGTACATAGATATACATATACACACCCTGATATATGCATATACAGAGCAATATATGTCTACAGATATACAGATAGTGATACATATGCACATATACATATGGATAGCTACAGTAGGTATATCGGTATAGATGCACATATAGTTTTATATATATATATATATATATATATATATATATATATATATATATATATACCAACATAACTAGGCATATCTGTACACATAGGATGTGCATACATATATAGCTATATACACATATATCTACATGTATATATAGGTATACCTATATATACTTATATGTATAGATGCATATATGTATAGATATGTACATATGAAGAGGTGTACACATGGCCATATAAATGTAGCACTATACAGGTGTTTATACAGACATATGTATGTGTATACCTGTGTATGTACATGTAGACATCTATACACCTATATGTATACAACCATATATCTGTCATGAGTAAATGTCATGGTTGCATATACCCTCCAACATGTATCCCACCATATGTATTTGCTATGTGTACATTATGATAAAACAACATATGTGATGCAACAGTCATATTAATGACAAGGACTACACAATCTAGGACATAAAGGCAAGTGTTCAATACCACTCAGTTTGGGTAATGACAGCTATATTGTTAACATAACAGCTGTCCCCACAGTGGTCATAGCATAGTGGTCATGTGTTGTGACTTCAGTGTAAAGGGCCCTGAGTTCATGACCTGCAAGGGCTGCTCATTTTGTTGCTGGGCAGAACAAGGTCTGTTGGATACAGAGTGGTTAAGGCAGTGTTTGTGCAATGTAGGCCACACACTTCAGTATCATGACATTGCTTGGTAGGGGTCCAGTCTCAGTGATGGCAAGTAACAGTGTGCGTGTATGTGGATGGGTCTACATCAGGTTGCAGGGTATACACACCTCAGTGAGCCACCTGTACATGTGGCACAGGCAATACCCGGTATAGTAACCTGTGAAATGTGTTCGACTGTACCCGATATGTCACTGCCATGGTGTCAGCACAGTGACATACCCCGTTGAGGAATATGACCGCAGACCATCCTCGTGCTGACACATGTACACCTACAACACAACTGCATATCATTTTAGAGACCACAACCAAGCAGTGTTACTAACAGCTAGATGGCATCATTGCTGGATGGCTACACTACCTGCCAAATATGCCTCACACTCTACACCCTACAACATGTTACACTGCAGGACTGTGGTACACTGGTGCACAGTCACCGTGTGAATCAGAACCATATCAGCCTATCCTGTATCGATGGTATGGATGACAGGAATGGGGCACAGGTATCATCATATGCACAGGACAACCTCATGCTAACACCTGTACACCTACAACACAATTGCATATCAGTTTAGAGACCACAACCAAGCAGTGTTACTAACAGCCAGAAGGCATCATTGCTGGATGGCTACACAACCTGGAAAATATGCCTCACACTCTAAACACTACAACATGTTACACTGCAGGACTGTGGTACAGTGGTGTACAGTCACCATGTGCATCAGAACCATATCAGCCAGTCCCTGCATCAATGATATGGATGACAGGGATGGGGCACAGGTATCATCATATGCACAGGGTGTGGTGTTCGTCTGCCAGAGGTCGAGGGTGGTCCATACATTTGACACCATGTGTGTGGATGAGGGGTGCACTCTGGGGGAGCTGGCTGAAGTGAAGTGGTGTGTGTAGGTATGAAGTTGCCCTAGGTGTGTTTGCATAGTGTGTGGGTATGCATGCACACAGTTCTACCTTGTGGCTGCCCTACACAGGTGTTTATGGACAGCTGCAGAACATACCTGGCAGGGTGTGCAGTTCATTGCTTTCAGCGATGGACCCATGGACTGTGCCTGCCAGGGTTTCATTGGGCACGTGCAAGTACAGGCGTTAAAGTGCTACTCTCACCTGCTGATGACATTTGTCTGCTGGTACCACATCCCTCCAGGGAGTGGCCAGGACCACATGCATTTGGCCTGCTGTGGTGCGTTGTGGACAGCACACACCCCGCACTGCTGGGGCTGCTACTGCCACTACAGAAGCCCCTTGGTTTCCTAGCACACCCACGTTGAGTGCCAGCTGTTGGTGTTGCTTGGCTACATCCACACTGGTTTTGCCGCATCCCTACCACATGTCGAAGCACGGACACACCATGGCTGATGAGGGCCAGTATCTCATCATGTCATCTATCCGCTTGCTTGTTAGAAGCATGGATGGCAGCTGCAACTTCATGGAAGTTGTCGCCTACAGTTGTGAGTGCAGCCCTCTGCAGCCTAAGGTCCTGTTTGGTGTAACACTCAATACATGCCTGCACCGCCATTACAACCTGGAACATACTTCTGCTGTTTACAGCTATGTTACCTATGTCAGGGGCATGATGTCCAGTGGCCCTGCCATGAGCACCCTGGGACATCCGCCTCTGTGGCAGCCTGACAGACATCTGGCTATGCCTGCTGTGACTGGACACAGTAGGCATGGTTACCACATTTTCCCATGCAATGCCACTGAATTCCAGCTGTCCCTCTGCTATGGCCACTGGTGCTGGGGTGTGTATAGGCACAGTAACTGTGTGCAGGAGTGGGGTGGATAAATGGGGGATGTCAAATGTTGGCGCAGTGCTGGCCCCTGACAACCCCACCTGTGCCTCACCATTATCCTCATCATCATCATCATCATTTGTGTCTGTATGGACACCTACTTCAGAATCGGTGCAGGAGGGACCCTGACCCACCTCGCCACCTGTGGTGAAAAACAATAACCACACTTTAAAACCTGTACAGCATTGCTTAACAGTACACACACACACACCCACACACACACACACACACACACACACACACACACACACACACACACACACACACACACACACACACACACACACACACACACACACACACACACACACACACACCCACACACACACACACACACACAGGTGAGGTTGCACAATGATCGTGCACACAGTCCTCCAATTACTCATCTCCCAACATGCAGAACATATGGTACAGAACCGCATGCAGCTCAGCTATACTGACACCATGCTAGCAGTGGTATACATGTGTATGATGCATGTGCTGTGACTAGGTGATGCCCCTTCCCCTGGATACCTCTGCACCCATGTACACATTATTGCTGTGTACCTGTTCCACACCCTGCCATGTACTGTGCACCACAACTCACAGGTGTCCAACCCATTGCGGAATGTGTAGTACCATGTCAGTTATGCCAGCTGTACCTCTCACAGCCCCTATGTGTTTCAGCAACGCATACCTGGGATGATAAGTGGACTGCTGTCATTGGTGAATCCCAGATGCCTGATTTACAGCTGTCAACATCAACAGACCATGTATTGCCACTGCAGAAATGCTTACATTGACAACCATCAGAGCATACCATGGCTATTGGGTGTACACACATTTATTGCTTTTACACACACATCGGTGATCTGGCATGGGCCACAGCACTGCAGATCTTAGCAGTAGACACACCCGGTATGTAACATATGTCCTGTACATTCACATGCAGTATCTACAGATTGTGTTAGGTGTGTGGCTGCTGACCACAATGCAAACACACCATGTGGGGATATGTGTGCACATCCTTATCATGACGGTTTATCACACCTCTTGTGTGAACTACAGAAGTCACTGCTCATGGCAGGGGTATACCAGTGTGGGCTTTCTGCAATTGCCAGTGTATGTTCATCCTACCCTACACATGTCCCCCTATTCTGCATGATTGCAGGGTCTACTCATGTGCACATTCCATGGTGTTCACACAATGCCGTCACTATTGTAGTGTGGGTAGGTTTATGGCTGCCACAGTTCATGGACCTGACTGTATGCAGATAGAGACATTCCTACCATCCTTAGGATCCCTGCTGAAGTGCACTGGTGTTTCATGCTGAGACCCCCTCTTAGCATTTATACAGATGCATGACAGGTAAGCCCTGCACATATGTGTCAGCTTGCAGTGTCCCATGCACTGCACATCACATGCTGCAACTTAGACCCAGCTGATAATGTGGACTTCTGTAATGCCATATACCATAGTGTATCTCAGCAGTAGTTGGCATTGCCCTACAAGTATGCCACTGGTGTTACACTGTATATGGGTGTTGTCCAGAACATTTTGTTACTGTAGGCCATGTCTATCAACTGTATGTTACCCCCAGTGGACACATTCTGCAATGACAGGATGTTAGTTGTCATGCAGGTGAGTGACATACCCTTTCAATACCCCATCATGTTCGCCCCGTGACACCATGCATTTCACAGCAGCAATACATGCACATGTACAGCATGCATGCAGGGTAGGTGTGTTAGATGTGTGCATAGAATATAACATCACCGTTACATGCCCAGTGTGTTGGCATGCATCTACATAAGACATACTTCAGGCTGCTGCCTTGCTGTTACCCTGGAGGGAGCTACATAAGTGGTTGAGAGATGCAATGTCAGTGGCTACATCTGTGGCACTGCTAAAGACTGGGTACAGTACTACCATACATCAACCATAAAGTCATACAATACTACTACATCTGGACATCTGTTTATCACTACAATGCAGCAACACAATATTTGTAAGACATATCAGATATGCATGATATACCTGTACCACTGCAGATATTTACACAACAGTGGTCTACTGATGTGCCCTGTGTCCTTACCTGCATGCTCCTCAGCTGTTGTGTGGGAGACACAAACCTCCACGAAGGGGTCCAGTGGTTGATGGTGTTCCGGACAGGCAGGTGCCACGAGGCTGGCCAGGAGATCCACCACATGTGTCAGGGGGGGAATGAATGGCATAGCCCCCGTGGCAAGGTGATCCCCCTGGACTGTGGCAGCATGCTGATGGGCATTGCGAAGCAGATCACTGAAATGATGCTGGACCTGCTCATAACTGCGGTTATGCAGGCCAACATCATTGACCCTGTGGATGAGATTGTTCCACAGGGCAGTCTGCTCCTGCTGTTCTTGTGCTGTCCTGCCAAACAGGACCTAGTAGTGCAGAACCAGGTGGTTTATGATGATATCATTCTCCTCAGTGGAATATGCCGGCAGCCTGATGTGTGCCATCTTGCCTGATAAACATGAGGATGGGAACAGGCCTGAGCGACTCATATGGCAAGGTTCCCACAGTTCATAATACATATCTCTGTCACCCCCCCACCATATTAACTTCAGCAGAGTATACACACAACTCATTAGGTATGGCTACAGCTTAACTACCTTTTTTGCAGATTGTGTAGTGTACCACACCTTCTGCTATGTGATTGTAGCCATGTCCCCTATGTGGACACTAACATTGCTGGCCTGTTACAGACTATTCACTTGCATGACATTGTCAGGGCCACTATGGTTACATATATGCCAGTGGTATGGATGCTCTGAGATTGCTGCACTTCTGACAGTCTGTGTTATAGGGGGTTCTATGCATGCTGTTGGACATGTATTGGGATTGTGTAGACTATTACTACCAACATATGTACTATGACAGTGACACAATAACACATATATGTTCCACTGGCCAGCTGATCTACCTCTTCACACCCATCTGACCAGGATACCTGGCCACATCACATGTGTGTGCCAACCTGGGGCCTCCTCATGTACTGTTACAGCAATACCATCAGATGGAACCACCCAGGGGATGTTGTCCCACCCCCCTCAGGGTAAACACCAACATGTTCCTGTCCCCTGAGCTCAGGTCTAGGGTCTGTTTCATATCAGTCTCCACAGGCACATGAGGGATGTGCTACATCACTCTAAGGCACCCAGTACACATTCACACGGCCAACATGCTCCTCCTGCTCAGCCACCAGACCTAGCAAATTCAGGACATGGACTGCTGTTGTGAGTGTCAGTTGGTGTGAGCCTTGTTCCCATTGTGCCCATATTGGGGACCATGGGGTGTCCACATTACAGACCACACATACCATCCACGGTGTTTACCCATCACATGTGTCACATACCATCCCTGTAGACTGTCCTGTATATCTATCAGTCTTGACCACCTCCACATGTGTATCTTCCATACTTCCCCATATTCCCATTGCATACTTCTCAGGCAGGGGCATTGTGGTGCTAGGACAGGACTAACATGTGACATACCTGTGCATGGTGCACACACTGCCAGCTGTAGATATCTGTGTGTATTGCTATGTGTGTTGCTGCCTCACACATAGCACGCATCACTGTGGTAGTGATATAGGTGACATGTCATTCCATACATATCTGTTTGTGTGTGTGTTTGTACAGATGTAGACATTAGCATACTGGTATTTATCTATATGTGTGTAGATATATGTGACTTCCTATATATGTGCACATATATATGCTTACACATGGGTATATGTATATTTCTGGACATACATGCTGATATACATTTATCCTTAGATATTATATCTGTGACATATGTACCCATATGCATACCTATATGTGGGGTACATTCAGACATCAGCTCCACAATCTCACGACACCTCCCTGCACAGATGCACTATTCTGCATTGCTACAACACAGACAGGTGCCACATATGGACATAGCCTGACATTGGTGGGTTATATGTGAGACCTGTTTGCAGGTAACTCTATTACACATCTGTGGCATTCCACCATACTACATTACTGATTCACCTGGGTATCCTGCCAGTGGTGGTCCATGGCTAACACATGTCCATCATACTGGCATTACTTCCACCACTGGCTATTGGCCACATCATATGCATAATCCCCATTACACAACACACACTATGATGGCTTACATCCTGTCTGTCAGTGCTGACCTGCACAGTTAACAGCTATGGCCCTCTACCTACGGGGACAAGGACTATTGTCCATAGCAGTTATTCAGTTGACCATCATTACAACAACACCTGTTGGCACATATAGCACATTCCACATCATCTATCACAGTACTATAGACCAGGTACTACATTCTAATACATGTACATATACGTCACATACCTGTTGTGGGAAGTATGTATTACTGTCTGGCAGCTGCGTAGTTGGCTGTGTTTTTGGCTGTGAATGTTCTGTGCATTTTCTTTTGCTTGCTTTCTCTTTCCTGTGAATGGATTGAGCTGTTTGGGGTAGATTACAGCCTGGCTTTAGTAGGTGATGCACTTGATCAGGTGATGGCCTCTGTACCAATCAGTGTCCTATACTTGCTAACTGCATGCAACTTGCTGTGTAGTACTTCCATTTACCGCTGTCATGGCACCCAGCTACTATAAATCCCTACATCATGTGGGCGAGGTCCCTTTACCTTTCCTGTGTGATGGACATCCTTCCTGTGTGTGGGCATCAGTGTTACAGACATCAGGTAGCAGTACCTCTTCCAGGGGAACTGGCACACTTAGGCCAGCTACATATTTGCAGGAGGTTCCAGAACTACAGACAGAGTGTGAGTAGAGTTGCGTTATGCTTTGTATAGTACTGGTGTTACAGGGTGTATGTGTACATACTAGTTTACCTTGGAATGCAGTCTGTCTGCATAACTCTCAACTGTGGGCCTATCCTGTTGGTGGCCAGAGGTGTGCCTATCATGTTTTGTCTATCTAGACACAGGTCCTGTATCAAATATGTCACTGGCAGTGTGTGTGTTGAGTGCTGTCAGTACATGGCTACATCCATTTATGTTTCTAACCTCAATTCCCTGGATAAGGGTATGTTGCAGACTATCCTGTAACACCAGCAACTTGCTTAGTGTATGGTGACAGTTTTCCACATATGGACCTGTGTTCCAGCCTCTGTCCTCCATCTACATACCATGATTTGCACATATGACATGCTGTCAGGGGTTGTTCTGTAGTGGGCTGTGTGTATATCACACTGTCATTGTGCCATCAGTCCACTGCTGTTGTATCCCCCACACATACAGTGGTGATGGGGCCATATATGTGTGAGCTACACCAAAACAATACATGTGTGCCCTTATGTCTCCAGAGGCCAGTGTATGTAACAGTGGTATATGGGCCTGTAGTATTGAGTCTAGGGGGGATGCACCATAACTGACCTTGGCTGTTACAAAATGTGGGGGTATCAGGGGTGAGCTGCCTTAAGGTATCTGTATGTACAGTATCGTATACTTCACCTATATTTACATTACTTACATTTTATTTTTATTTATTTATTTATTTATTTCCAGTTTGTTTGCCAGGATAGTCCATTGGGCCACAAAGAGCCCGTTTTCAATGGAGTCCTGGGGAGAAAAGCTCCAGAATAATACAGAAAAAAAATCACATAATATCAAATAAAAGAATAAAACAAATACATAATAGTAAGACAAAGGATGCAGAGTACCAAAAATAGAATACAATACATATAATTGATACAATTAAGAGTTGTTAGAAGCAAAAATACATTTTTTTTTCAGTCAGAAAAATTCCTACTATTATTGCTATAGCTAGAGCTTATAAAAACTCTAGGCGTTTATTTACAGAGTGTAGTAGCTTGTGGAGAGAGAGTAAGTCTGGGAAACTATGCAGGATGGGAACAAGAGCATTCCCACTGTGAAGAGAGGTATGTGTGCAGTAAGGATTTGAAGGCAAAGAGACTGCTAGTGGTATGGATGAGAGGTGGGAGAGAATTCCAGTGTCGTGCTAGAGAAAAGGATATAAGATGTTTACCAGGAGGATGGGCAGGTTTATGCAGTTCTATTAGGTTTTGTGGTTTAGACCTTAGACATCTGTTAGGTTGATGAAATTTTTTAGAGTAGAGGCAAGAGAAGGGCAGAGAGAGGGGCGAAAGATAATTTTGTGGGCTTGGATCAGTTGATTATAAGTGAGATAGTTGGGTAGTTCAAGCCAGTTCAGCTGATGTAGGGAAATACAGTGATGGGTAGAGGATCTTTGATCAGTTGCAAACTTTGAAAATTTGTAGTAGCAGGAGGTGAGTTTAGTCTTGAGGGAAGATTGTAGACTAGTGAGGATAGAGGCACAGTAGAGCAGTGGATGGATAAGGTATGTAGTAGCTAGAGCAAGCCTAGAAGAAGGAGAGATATAGTGGCTGTGGTGATAGAGTAGGCCTAGCTTCTTATGTTTTTATTTATATTTGCATGTATGTGGCTGTGTCAAACTTCAGTTGATTGTCGATAAGGACCCCTAGTAGTTTCGCAGTGGGGACTATTTTAGTTTGGCTAGTGACAGAGAATGAGGTTTTATCTAGGGTGATGGCTCTAGATGGGGTAAATAACATTAGCTTAGTTTTGGTTGCATTGAGTGCCAAGTGGTTATCCAGCATCCATTGTTCAGTAGCAGTGAAGGCATTCTGGGTTAGTTTTGCTAAGGAAGAAATAGAGGTAACAGAACAGATTATTATTGAGTCGTCAGTGTATTGGATGAGGCTACAGTTAGGAATGGCATGGTGGAAGTCATTTATGAAGATACTGAAGAGTAGGGGACCCAGAACTGAACCCTTGGGGTACACCTGTGGGACTGATTAGGAAGGGGGAACTAGCTTTTTTCCATTTGACCGCTTGTTGCCTGTTAGATAGGTAACTGGTAAACCAGATGATAGTAGAGTAGGAAAGGTTAAGTTTAGATAGTTTAGTGAGGAGAAGGTTGTGAGAGATGGTGCTGAAGGCCTTTGAGAAGTCTAGTAGGAGGGTGGACACAATGTGACGAGTGTCACGTGCTTTATTAACAGTTTTCAACAAGGAGAGGAGGGCAGTAGTGGTGCTGTGGCCTGGTCGGAATCCATGTTGTGTGGGGGTGAGCAGGTTATTATCTAGGAGATAGGCTAGAAGTTGAAGGTGGAAGCACTTTTCAAGGAGTTTAGAAATGGGGGATAGGATAGCAACTGGACGGAAGTTGGAGATGTCATTGTTGTTTCCTCTTTTATGGAGTGGAATAATAAATGCTTTTTTCCAGAGCCGGGGGACGTGGCCCTCTAAGATTGATCTATTTATTAGTATGGAGATAGGATAGGCTATGGCATCTGCTGCTATTTGTAGGAAGTAGGAGGGTATCTCATCAGGGGCATTGGAACATGCTTTCAGTTTTAGAAGTAGTTTCTTGATGTTGGAGGTGGGGATGGGTTTAATAGAAAAAGTAGCAGGTAGAGAGCTAGGGTTAGAGGAGGATAAAGGGGTATGGGTGGGTGTGTATGGAGGAGTGGGTTATTAGAGAATGATGATGTTAGTTTAACTATGGAATCAGTGAAGAATGAGTTACATTTGGAGGCTATCTCACAATCAGAGGCATTTGGGTCTGGGCATGGGTTCTCTTTTTTACCTGGATTAAGGAGAGAGGAAATTCCATTCCAGAATTTTTTTGGTTTAGTATTGTAGTTGGTTTTGAGTGTGGAAAAGTAGGCTTTGCGATCTGAGATGATAGATTTTTTTGCCTTGTTACGAAGCATTTTATATTTATTTAGGACAGTGCTGGTATTAGTTTTATGGAAGACTTCCCAGGCTTTATCACGGAGCCGCATGACAAGTAAGGTACCCTTAGTTAGCCATGTATATATATATATAGATATATATATATATATATATATATATATATATATATATATATATATATATATATATATATATATATATGTATTGGGTTAATGCAGGCCTATTGCCTCCTGCCATACAAGACTGTTCTGTTTGTCACTGTGCATGTGATGGTGTCAGTTATGCCTTGTTATGTAATAATTACATCCCATTTGGTCAACTGAACTCTTCAACACCTAGTGAATTTGTACAGAGTGTAGATGGAGGCTGCTAAACTATACACATGTATTACATACTGTTGATTGTTTGGTATCCTGTGGCCCAGTCTGTCTTTACTATTGTACAATATGAAGGCATTGGCCTGGACAGTAACAGTTGTGTACCTTTCCAGACTACTGTATTAGTATCACTGTTTCACAGTTGCATTACTCTGTTTATATGGATGTCAGTGTCTGCACAGCTATATGACATGGCATATAGAACTGTAATAGTACACAAATAAAGGTTTTCCATTTCTGCAAACCTGTGTGTGGTGTTTTTCCTATGACCTCTCTGTGGGTATATGTTGCAGGTGACGATTGTAATTGTATGGGTGGCCTATACAGTGTCCGGTTGTTCAGGTGTGAACTGTAGGCATAGTGGCTGTTCCATATTGTGTGCACCTTCTATATATGTATCTTACTGTACATATCTCTGCATGTGTCTGTGTAGTCACATGTATATCTATATCTATCTATATCTATCTATATATATATATATATATATATATATATATATATATATATATATATATATATATATATATATATATATGGATCCCTTTCACTACACCGACACACCACAAATCCGACACCCAAAACACTGACACAAAAAGACCGAAAACATACAATACCGACATCTCACAAAACCGACCACCATAATACCAACACCCAAAACACTGACACACAAAACGTAAACTACACATTACACACAACTATACATGCACTAACCTTAATCCAAACCCTAACCCTAAGGTCCGACACAACCGCACACTTACCCTACCCACACCCTAACCCTAACTCACTTAACCCACCCCTAAACCTAAAGTCCGTCACTATCGCACACTTACCCTACCTGCACCCTAACCCTAACTCACTTAACCCACCCTTAAACATAAAGTCCGTCACTATCGCACACTCACCCTACCCGCACCCTAACCCTAACTTACTTAACCCGCCCCTAAAAGTACAGTCCGTCACTATCGCACACTTACCCTACCCGCACCCTAACCCTAACTCACTTAACCCACCCCTAAACCTAAAGTCCATCACTATCGCACACTTACCCTACCTGCACCCTAACCCTAACTCACTTAACCCACCCTTAAACATAAAGTCCGACACTACAGCACACTCGTCTTTCCCGCACCCTAACCCTAAATCCCTAACTATCGCACACTTACCTGTCCGCTCCCTAACCCTAAATCCCTCACTATCTCACACTTACCAAGTCACGCTCACACGTTGCCCATGTTGATGTTTCGGCTGTCGGGATCTCACCTTGTCGATCATCTGCGTCGCCGGTCTTCTCATGTCGGTGTTTTCAGTGACGGCTTTGTAGCATGTCGGTGTAGTGAAGGGGACCTATATATATATAGATATAGATATATATATATATAGATATATATATATATATATATATATATATATATATATATATATATATATATAGATATATGTATATCTGTATTTGCATATATGTGTCTGTGTATATGTATCCTGGGGATGTTGATAGCTTCCATATTTTACATTTCCTATGGGAGCCACACTGTACTGCATTATATGTTACCAATACCAGCCTGACATCATACAGGTGGGTTGTAGTACTGTTTACATGTTGTGCACATGTCATGTCAGGTACTGCTTATGGGATCTGTAACATTTTAGTGTATTGCATATTTGTACTCTGCAGCATTTAACTACAGCCAGCTGACCGTGCACCATTGCCAAAGGTGCAGTATATATTTTACTGTATTATAACGTATAACTATAGATATAATAAAGTATTATATTGCACATTGTATCGTGCAGTATATTATTTATTGTTTTATAGCTTATAACCACTATCTCACCCTGTAGAACAGTACTGTCTGCCGTGCTGTATGTTAGCAAACGCTAGAGAGTCATTTTGTTATTATCAATGACTAAAGAGCACAGTAAAGTGGACATTGTCCGTGTATGACCTGTAATATTTATATATATATAACTTCTAGCTCCTGTTCCTAAACTTAAAAGCGGCATGATACACTTTTTGGCCTCAGGGCTTGCCAAAGGTTAGGGAGAGCTGTGTATGGGAATTTCCATGTGCAATATCACCTAGACCCTCCTTTTGTTCAACTAATAAGCGAAACACCAAATAGTTTGGCTCCTGGGCTTACCATGTCCTAACTTCTAAGCTAGCCTGAATTTGGTGCTTGGGCAAGAAGTATGATATAGCGATCGTGATAAAATAGCGTTAATCTGGTATTGTTAAAGGGGAGCTCTTAATATAACCCTGTCAGAGTCCTAAAGTGCCTAGCCGCCTCTCCTAATTTTTACACTACTACTACTATATACGCTATTTTGGTCGTATTGCATACAATGCACTTGCTTAGTTTAATCACATGGAATCACTGCTTATTGCTTGATTAAATGCCAGTAAGCCTTGCTATATGTCTATAAACATGTAATGAACTGTTTTCCATCTGCTGGTTTGAACTTGAAAGCTGAGAATTACCAAACTGTATTTAATGTCTGCTTGTTTGCTAGAATTTGAATTGCTCTGTGTACTACCCTGTCTCTTAAATGTCTGTTTTCTTACACCTTCATTGAGTCTCTTGTCCCCACTGTTCATAGGTTTGAATCATCTATCCTACACTAAAACCCTAAGAATCTACCTACCTGGTGAAAGGACCCACTGCAAACAGACCAAACCAACTTCTCTTTAGAAAAAAGACTTGCTGTCCAGCTTAAGAACCCAGTTCTCTAGGAGGCAAGGAAGTATGTGTTAACTAACAGAGTAGTACTTTTCAACACCTGCTTAATATCTAGTGCTTGTATGATATGCTACCTAGCCAGGATACCCAACAGCCATACTCCCCTCTCTATTCCCTAAATACCTATACATATGTTTTTCTCATTTCTTACTCTTGTGCTGTCTCCTGTAATTTATCTACAGTAGCACTCGTAAACCCTTTACCTTTTATCTCAGCTCCCTTGCGTCTGTTGCATTACAATATCTGATCACTAGATGGCAGCCTAAACTAGGATAGCCTCTTGTACATCTATCCTTCCCTACTTATTTTTCCTTTGAAATAAAATCTCTGTCTCAGGATTGAGCATTTCCCTCCTGCCCTATCTTTCCACTTACCTTCTTCTTTCCACTAGCTTTGCTCTCTGCAACCACATACTTTCTCGACATTCTTTCCTCCTTTCTCTGCCTGTCCTTCCCAACTAAGGCACCAAGTAGTTAGCGGTTTGCTGATTGTTTCTCTCTCTTCCCTGACTTTCTTGGTTGCCTCTCTGTACCCGCTCCATTCGCCCTGTGGGCTCACTCCGCTCCCCTACCCTACCCCCAATTCCCACCCACCCCCATTGGTCCTAGCCATATACTTCCTGTAACCCCACCCCTTCACAGTTTTTATCCTATCACACACAACTTCCACTTAATATCCCTACCCCTTATATCTCAAAGTCCCTAAATAGATAATTGCTATTCTTGGAATACTCCCTCATCTCTCCCCACCCCTTCCTATTTTGCTTATATTCTACAGCTTCTCTCTTACAGCCACCTTAATCTCACATAAATTGTATACAGCTTCTCTCTTACAACCTATTTTACTTTACTTAATTGTACACCTCCTCCCTCTACCTACTCTTCCTCTTTAAGCACTTCCTCCTTTCCCCCACCTGTAGTTTTACTTACTATACTCCTTTCGTGAATATACCCAAACTCCTTAACCACATATCCTTATGGCCCTAACCCACAAATCTATACTTACTAACCTACTACTCTTAACTTCAACTCTTACTTCTTTCACAATACCATACACATTAACCTTGTTTGAATACTCCTCTCTTCCTGAACACCACCATCCCTACCAGCAAACTCTACCAATTTCTCCCATAAACAACCACAACCACAGTAACATAACCTCCACCTCTATCTATATATTACCAAAATACCATAGAGCTACCCATGTTACTTACTTCCATATAAAAAAATGCCCAAACAATTTCTACAAAATCCTTAAATTTATACAATATCCTCACCAACACCCCCTATTAGATGGTGATATTCATCCTAACCCAGGCCCCAATACTGACATTCACAATAACCTACACAACCAAACACCTCCTCCGATCACTACTTTAAATAGACTCTCTAACTCCCTCCTAATAGCTCACCTTAACATCCGTAGCATTAACAATAAAATTACCCACCTACATGCACTCTTAGATGTGCACTCATTTGATATTCTCTGTATTACAGAAACATGGCTAAAGCCCTCAACTTTGGACCAAGAGATTACCCCTCCTGGATATAATATCTTGAGACTTGACCGTAAAACCAAAAAAGGTGGAGGCGTAGCCATACTATATAAATCTGAACTCCAAGTTTCTCCCTTCAATGTGCTCCTACCATCAGATACCAGTTCAGAAACTCTTAGTGCCAAACTTAAAATAAACAACTCCAAATCTATCTATCTAATCTGCACATATCTCCCCCCTGGAAACAATATCAACACTCTTGAAAACTTACTTAGTTACCTCTCTACCCACCTACCTTAGGAAATCATTGTATTAGGTAATTTTAATATAGACTGGGCTACCTGCAGTTCCCTTAATCCTCCCAATCATATAAATCTTTATGGATTCTCACAAATTATAACCACTCCTACTAGAATCCATAAGCCAAGCAGCAAGGAAACCACTCTAGACTGGATACTTATAAACAGCCACCATGATACTTATAAACCAGGAACCCTTCCTGATGATATTAGTGACCACATGCTAACCTATATTATTAAACAAAGAATCCATAGCCCTACTACTAATAATTTTAAAACCTCAAGTTCCAAAAAAATTTTTAACCAAGAGAGCTTCCAAAATGAACTGAAAGCATGTGACTGGTCACCTATGTCTCATCTTCCACTTGATGATGCAGTGACCTACTTTAACACTAGATTCCTTCAGATCCTGGATTACTACGCCCCCTATCATTCTTCCCAAATAAGGACCAAAATTGCCCCCTAGCTCACTAAAGAAACTAGGCAAAAGATCCTATTCAGAAATAAAATTTGGGCCAAATGGAGAGTCTCTAAATGTCCATCAGATCACCTTTACTATAAACATGTAAGAAATGCAACCAAGAAAGATATTCTCAGAGACAAAAAACACTATTACCTTCACCTCCAACAAACTCATCAGCAAAAACCACAAAAATTCTGGTCTGGCATTAACAAACTTTTTCGGCCAGGCCACTCTAAAGCTCCTGCCCCAACAGGTTTCAACCAAAACAACTCCAACCAAATTCCTGATGCCTTTAATAACTACTTTACTGAAGCCATTCAAACCCTAGCCAATACTTTACCACCTATTACCACATCCCCATTAAATACCACAAAGACTCCATCTCCTACCTTTCAAATACAACCGATACTTACATCACTCATTTGCAAATTCCTTCAAAAACTAAAACCATGCACCCCTTCTGCTGACTGTCTTCCAGCTGAATACCTGCAATTAGCAGCACAAGCTGCTGCCTATACTATCTCCATCCTTATGAATAGAACAATTTTAGAAAGCAAAATCCCCTCCATTTGGAAAGTATCCCACATCATCCCTCTACGTAAGGGTGGGTCATCTACTGAACTCTCCAACTTTCGGCCTATTGCCTTACTGTCTCCAATTGCTATGATAATGGAAAAGTGCATACACAGACAACTACTTACCCACCTTCTCCAAAATAATCTACTTGCCAACTGCCAACATGGCTTTAGGCCTTTCCATAGCACAACAACTGCCATTCTGTCCTTTTCTGACTATATAAACAAAAACTGTAACAATAACACTTTTTCCTCTGCATTATTTATTGACTTTTCAAAAGCCTTTGATATGGTCAACCATAATATCCTTATAGACATTCTAAAAGCCAAATCTCTTGACCCACAAGCATTAAATTGGTTTAAATCCTATCTGGAAAACAGACAACAAGCAGTATTGTGGGATGATAATCTTTCAAAATCCCTTCCTGTGAACACTGGAGTAAGGCTCTATTTTAGGACCTCTACTCTTCTCATTGTTTATCAATGACCTACATACCAATATTCCTCAGGCCACCTACATACAATATGCAGATGACTCCACTTTAATTTGTTCAGCTAAGTCCATAACCTCTCTGCAGTCTATCACCCAAACAGTATTTAGCAGTGTTGAAAATTGGTTCATGCAACACTGCCTCCTCCTGAACCCCAAAAAAACAAAGTTATTACTCTTTGTTCCAACTCATAAATCACCTCAACTGCACTTCACATTAACCTCCAACAATGCAACCAACATAGCCCCAGATACTTCAACCCGTCTTCTAGGAGTAACAATTGATAACAACCTTACTTTTGATGATCACATTAACTCTACTATAAAGACAGTCAACAAAAAACTAGGCACTCTTTACAGAATCAAACCTTTTCTTTCCCCTTCAGCCAGAATAACTATTGCCCAGACCCACCTTATGTCTACCCTGTTCTATGCTTCGGCAATATATACCAATCTATCAAAAAACAATCTCACCAAACTTTCCACCAGTTACAATAACATAGCCAGATTTGCCACTGGCACCACCTTTAGAACTCACCACTGTCTTAACCTAAAACAACTGGGATGGCTAGAACTGCAGAACCAACTACTTTATCAACAAATTGTTATCACCCAAAAAATCCTTTACCACCCAAAAAAAATCCCTATCCTCACTAACTTGATTTCACCCTACAAAAATCTTGCTATGCTACGCTCATCGAATAAGCTTCTAGTTTCCACTGTTAAATCAAATAACAAAGCAGGAGATTCACTTTTCACCAACACAGTAGGGAAAATCTGGAACCAGCTTCCTACTGAACTTTCCTCCCTTGCTTTCACTATTCTGTTTAAAAAGCATCTGAAAGAATATCTTACAACTCACTGGCTATGTCCCTGCTCCAACCCAGACTGATATCTCTTTCACCTCCTGCTCTCTCTATACTTTTCTACTCTTCTGTTTTATCTCACCTATCTGTATTTCTAAAAAAAAAAAAAAAAAAAATTCATGTTTTTGGTTCACTGTATTTAATCTTAGCTTAAAGCTACTAACTTACTCTGTAAACATTTTTTTGACCTATCTAGCTAATGTACGATGTAGCTAATGTACTGTAATCCACTTGACTATTACTATATATTGTATTGTTTACTCTCTGCAGATGCTTGGAGCTTTTCTCCCTGGGCCTCTACTGAAAATGGACATGTATCCAGTTAGACTAGCCCGGTCAACAAATGTAAAATAAATAAATAAATAAAAAATAATAAATTGCAGGGAGGACATGTTTGGCTGTGGTGGGGGGGTATGCCTATTCGTACATGATGTATATTGTTTGGGACATCTCAACACCATTAAAGGTGCATGTGGACATATTTGTATTTGTCAATCTACCATTGCTATCTACAGATGTGTGGCTATATATATATATATATATATATATATATATATATATATATATATATATATATATATATATATATATATATCTACATCTAATGATATGTTGTATCTGTTTAGATATTAATATATTTATTCACACACATACATTTACATGTTGGAATACATGAATACATTCACTGTACTGCTGAATGACTTGGCTGGTTGATATATTTTGAATACATCAGGGTCATGTACTCCTTGAAGGCGAAGGCCGAGAGAGAGAAGAGACTTTTTTTTTTTATTATCGTTTTGTTTGGTGATATCCAGTACGTTGTTGTTCTTTTCATGTATATTTGACATGGCTTAGTGGTAAATCACTTTGGTGTGAGGGGTTCTGTGTTCGAGCCTAGCCGAGGCTGTTTGTTTTGTTGTTGCACAGAACAAGGGCCATTGGATACAGAGTGGTTAAGGCACTTTTAAGCAGTTGTCAGCAGGTTTGTGCGGAGGTAAGCACTGCTAACCTGAAGTTACATCTGCTGACAGGGTGTTAGCTACAAATTTGCTTAACCAGTGTAGGAATTGCTTACCGCTGTGCAAATTGCCTTAAGCCCGCTTACTAGTAATTACATATGCTTACTATTGCTTATTTGTGCTTAAACCTGCTTACTAGTGCCTTATTCATTCTAACACTGATACTTCACATGTGCATTTCTTGCAGTACTTCAGTTCATAAATATATGTTATTTAGTGGGTTTTGCAACAAAACCATTGGTTATAACGTGCTTTGCCATGTAAAACAGACTGTACTGCAGTGCTGCTTCATTTGCATATATCTTCCATAATGTCATACTCATGGTTCCTTCCCCACACCCCTGAGCTCCATCTACACAGCAATCATCCATTCTCCAGTTGCTAACCCAGCTATAGCACACCTCCACACATTGCCCTCACTCCACATCTCATTACTCATCCAGTATGCTGTCTCGACCCACGCTTCTTCAGGCTCTTCATCCGTTTAGTCCACGTACATATAAGCCTTGCCTTGTTCATCTTTTGAGACACATGTAAATATCAGATTTACTCACAATTTTTGGTTTGTCCCACTAGGGATGGACTTGTTTATGTGTCAAGATTAGACATAGCTGGTCTACACTGTTTCTCCCACTGGTAGCATCCTGCCAGGGGTTTGAGAAGCAGCGGTTTGCTCACACACCTACCCAGCCTCATCTCCCTGTTCTGTGGAACTGACGTCCCAGGTTTGACATTCTGCTGTATGTGTATCTGCCATAGCTTAGTGGTAACTCACTTTGACTATAGTGTGCAGGGTCCGGGGTTTGCAACGTGGGAGTGCAGATTATTTTGTTGATGGGCAGGATGAGAGCTGTTGGATACAGAGTGACTAAGGCACTTTTAAGCAATTGTAAGTGGGTTTGCGCTGGTTTGTGTGAGGATAAGCAATGCTAACCTCCGGTTAGAGCTTCTTACACACAGTTAGGTTCTACATTGCTTCACCAGTGTAGACATTGCTTACTGCCATGCAAACTGGCTTAAACCTGCTTACTGCTGCTTAAAGTGCTTACTCCTGCTTACCCCGTGCTAATTTATTTTACATTTGTTGACTGGAAAAATCTGACTGGATGCTTATCCATTTTCAGCAGAGGCCGGAGGAAAAAGCTCCACAGTAGAAATTAGCTAATCATTACAAGTAATACAAAGGTGTTCTCATTCATAGAGAGTAACAGACTTAACATAGCTAAGTAACATATTATTCATGCTTAGTTTAAGTTAACATATAGGTATTATTCATGCTTAGTTCAAGTTTACATGACAGGTATGAAGGTTGACAAAGGTGAGTTTACGGTGAAGTTAGATTCAAGTTTAACAGTTCTGGATAGGTTACACGCAGGTATTCGGGTTAGGTTTAGTTATGCCATACCTGTGTGGTAGAGTAGAAGAGAATAGTGAAGGAGTAGGTAGGTAGTTACAGGGGGAGAAATTGTAACTGTATATTAGGTAATGGGAGTAATCGGCAGGGGAGCAATTGGGAAGGTTGAAAGGATGTTGGGATATGTATGTGAGGCAGGGAAAAGAGGTGTTAGTTTCAGTAGTTGATGTAGCAGTATAGAGTGTAAGGTGGGGGGATTAAGCTAGCTGGTGAGCATGTGCAGATCCAAGAGTGCTTGAGGTGTTCCTTCAAGAGTTTTTTAAATGTGTCCTTTGAGACAGCTGAGGTAATAGATGTGGGTAGGGAGTTCCAGATTTTGCCAATATAGTTGGGGAAGAGGGAGTAACCTAATTTTGACTTTAAAAGAAAAGAAAAAGGGGTTGATAGGTAAGTGGTGAAAATAGGGGCACAAAGAGGGAAAGACAGTAGGGGAAATAGCCAGGGATGTGCAGGAAGGCTGAAGGGAAGGTCCATAGCTGGCCATTTCTTCTACAGCAACAGCTGTGCATATACACTGAATTTGTAGGTAGATTTGGACACTCAAACCCCTGGGTGGGGGTGAGGACTACAATAATAAGTTGTGATGCCAATTAGACCGGATTACATGCCTACAGTAGGGAGCTGCAACCATGTGTTATTTGGTGTTATTTAGTGGTTTTGCAACAACAAAATTGGTTATAATGTGCTTTGCCATCTAAAATAGACTGTGCTGCAGTGGGACTCGAACCGGGAATGTCTGCTCATTAGGCAAATGCTCTGCCCAATTCACACTATTGCTTACATCCATGAGGCGGTCCGAATAGAACCGCTACATCCAACACCTGCATGCCTCGACCCAAAATTTCATACCCATCATCCCTTCCCTGCTCCTCCTCTGCAGTAATCATCCTTTCTCTGGGTGCAGGTCAGGTCTAACTATACCAATGCACACTGCCAACTCTCCACTTCTTGGGACCCATCATGTACGTTGTCTCGATCCATGGATCATCAGGCTTTCCCAACCTTGTAGTCTGAGAACATACGTGCCCTGCCTTGACGAATCTGTGTAATGATGGAAATCCAAATACCCAAAAATTTTTGGGTCGTCCCGCAAGGGACGTTCTTGTCTTTGTTTCTAGATTAGACTTAGCGGGTCCACAATGTTTCCTCCACTGGTTGTATCCTGCCTGTGGTTTGGGAAGCAGTGGTTTGTTTATGTTTTTTGTGTATTTTTTTTGTATGTTTCACCTGTTTGGCTGGGGGGGGGTATTGGTACATGTAACACGTATGTTGATTGAGACCCCTCACCCCCATTGGCGGAGCCTGTGGTCATATATGTCATTCTTATGTGCTGCATCATATCATGGATATATATCTGTGTATACACACACATACACACACACACACACACACACACACACACACACACACACACACACACACGCACACACACACACACACACACACACACACACACACACACACACACTCATATATATATTGCTGTATATATATCTAATGACATATAGATCTGTGGATGTGTGCATATGTATATATCTATATGTGGATATTTATATATGTATGTATATATATATATATATATATATATATATATATATATATATATATATATATATATATATATATATATGTACTTATGTAACATAGACTGGGAGAGGTATATATCTATTTATTTATAGATATATATATATACACACACATACATCTAGATGTATAGCTACATGTCCTGTAATGTTAAAATAGCTGGATGCTATGTTTGTGAAAACATCTGGATTATGTATATGTGCCATGGCTTAGTGGTAAATCACTTTGTGTATGGTGTGCAGGATCCTGGGCTCGAGTTTTGCAGAAGCTGTTTATTTTGTTGCTAGGCAGAACACGGACCATTGCATACAGAGTGATCAAAGCACTTTAAAGCTGTCGTAAGCGGGTGTGCGCGTGTTTGCGTGAAGGTAAGCACTGCTAACTTCCGGTCACACTTTCTTCTACTCAGTTAGCTTCCATATTGCTTAGTCTGTAGAGGCAGTGCTTACACCCATGCAGACGCACTTAAACACGCTTACTAGTGCTTACATATGCTTACTACTGCTTGTTTGTGCTTAAATCTGCTCAGTAGTGCCTTATTCATTATGACACTGATACTTCACATGTGCATTTCCTGCAGTATTCTAGTTCATAAACATGTGCTATTTAGTGGGTTTTGCAACAAAAAAAGTGGTTATAACCTACTTTGCCATCTAAAATAGACTGTGCTGCAGTGGGACTCAAACCGGGAGTGCCT
Source organism: Protopterus annectens (assembly GCF_019279795.1). Classification (NCBI taxonomy): domain Eukaryota; kingdom Metazoa; phylum Chordata; order Ceratodontiformes; family Protopteridae; genus Protopterus; species Protopterus annectens. Next base: position 515,498,937 of record NC_056741.1, read on the forward strand.
GCTCGTTAGATGACTGCTCTGCCCAATTCACACTATTGCTTACATCCACAAGGTGGTCCAATTAGAACCGCTCCATCCAACACCTGCACGCCTCAATCCATAATTTCATATCCATCGCCCCCCCCCAGTCTCCCTCGGCAGCAATCATCCTTTATCTGGGTACAGGTCGTTGATACACTGCCCACTCTCCACTTCTTGGGACCCATCACCTACCTTGTCTCGACCCATGGATCATCAGGCTTTCCCAGTCTTGTAGTCCGAGAACATATGTGCCCTGCCTTGATGAATTGGTGTAATGACTGGAATCCGAATATGCTATAATTTTTGGGTTGTCCCACAAGGGATGTTCCTGTCTTTGTTTCTAGATTAGACTTAGTGGGTCCACAATGTTTCTCCCACTGGTAATGGTAACCTGTGGTTTGGAAAGCAGTGGTTTGTTTACTTTGTGTGTTTTTTGTATGTTTCACCTGTTTGGCTGTGGGGAGGATATTGGTACGTGCAACACATATGTTGATTGAGACCCCTCACCCCCATTGGCAGTGCCTGTGGTCATATATGTCATTCTTATGTGCTGTATCATATCATAGATGTATATCTGTATATATATATATATATCTATATATCTATATATATATATCTATCTATATATCTATATATATATATATATATATATATATATATATATATATATATATGGGCCTACTTCACATATTGACAAGCCATTTGATCGACACTCAGTTGGTCGACAATTCATTTGGTCAACAAGCAGTTTTCTGTGGGGGCTGTGCCCCCCACACCCCCCTAACTATATATATCAACTCCAGGGTCGCACAACATTGGGGAGGGGGGCAAATCTGCCTGTCGACCAAATGAATTGTCGACCAAATGAAAGTCGATCAAATGGCTTGTCAACCATCTCAGGTAGACCCATATATATATATATATATATATATATATATATATTTATGTATACATATATATATATATCTACATATATATATATATATATATATATATATATATATATATATATATATATATATATATACACACATACACACACACACACACACACACACACACATATATACATATATATATATATATATATATATATATATATATATATATATATATATACACACACACACACACACACACACACACACACATATATATGTGTGTGTGTGTGTGTGTGTGTGTGTGTGTGTGTGTGTGTGTGTGTGTGTGTGTGTATGTATATATATATATATATATATATATATATATATGTATATATAAATAAATAAATAAATAAATATATATATATATATATATATATATATATATATATATATATATATATATATTGCTGTATATATTGCTGTAGCATAGACTAGATCCAGGCCTGCTGAATCTTTGTTTGTATAACTTGAGCACTAATCCAGGCATTCTTTAAAGTATTCAATTGTATTTATTACTGCTTGGTAGTAACTTGATTAAAGTGTAACTATCATTCTAAGTCTTTTGGATTAAGCACTTGGGCTTCAGACCAGTTGTTTTACATTAGGAAGGTTTGTGGCCTGCACTGTGGTGGCAGGACAGGTAGCTTACATCCTTCTAAGTTGGGAACTGCTGATTGAGGGCTCAGTGTCTGTTATTCTAAAAGTGTATTAGTTCTGGTTTAAGCACTTGGACTTCAGGCCAGTTCGTTTACATTAAGAAGGTTCGTGGTCTGCACTCTTGTGGGAGGAGAGGCTGGACTCTGCCCTTCTAAGCTGGGAATTTCTGGTTAAAGGCTTATAGTGCCTGCATATTTGAACTGTTTCTTACTGAAATTGGTACACCTTGTTTGCTGTAACATAGACTGGATCCAGGCCTGCTGAATCTAACTTTGTTTGTAAGCTTGTTGTTTGTTTGCTTGTTATTTCCCTGAAATGCTAATTCCACATAAAATGTGGCTTTTCAGCACTTCTGTGGATCCCTAGTGATATCTGCATTGCTTACTGTACTTATTTCCTTGTTTCACTTGAAAGAAAGTTACTGCTTGTCATTTTTGCATTTAAGTTACCTGTAACACATTGCATTTAAATTACCTGGCACTTGCTCACTAAAGCAATTATATAAGTCAGCACTAAAAAATTAAAAGCACTACACCCTCACAAACTCCCCTTGAGTACCTTGTTCCCCATTGGCTCTTTTTTTCAATTATAAAGGAATTCCCAATACTATTCTAGCATGTCCAAAGGTCAGTTGTCAATCTCCTCTCCGGTCCAGCTGGTGAATCTGGGAATTTTGAGGCAATGTTACAACTGCCTCATGTACACAGACAACCCTCTCTTCCTCCCAACAAATTCCAACACATGTGAGAGATGCAAACATATAGCCAAACTGGAGGCTAAGCTCTCTCAACTCAGTACTGGTGACAGCAAACCAAACACATAAACACAAAAAAACCTACTCAGAGTCTCTAAATAAAAATCTGCCTAAGCAGCAGAGACCTCCAAAGCAGACACCCAAGCAACCGCTACCCCAAAACAAAACACGTGCAACACATAGCTCACAAAGCCAGTGTGACGAACAGTCACAGCCCTTAAGGCTAAACAACACACCTGATACACTTGTAATAGGTGACTCTATCATCAGGCACACTGACGTCCCGCTCACTAGGCTGAACAAGGAGAAGGTCACGGTGAGCTGCCTTTTGGGCGCTAGGATCCACCACATAACACAGGCACTCAGGTCACTCTAAGGCAAGTACGTATATGACTCAGTCATTGTCCATGCTGGTGTGAATGACCTGAGATACACCTCCCTGGACTACATGAAAAGAGACATAGAGGAGCTCTCTGAGCATGTAGCCCAGGCCAGTATGACCCTGACCTTGAGTAGCATCTTACCCTCACCAAGAATGATGCCACAATATGAAGACAAGATGATCAATTTCAACAATTGGCTTAAGTATTGGTGTCATTCAAAGGGGATCCAGTGCCTGTCAGCCTGGGATGACATGCTCGACAAGCCACCATGCTTCGCTAGGCACGGCTTGCACGTGTCACCCCTGGGCTTTCGGATATTGGCAAAGGCTCTTGCTACCCCCATAGTGCCTTTTTTAGGCAAGGCTTAAAAGACAAACCCACCTCCATAGGTATCACAAGGGATAAGAAACTAAGAGTAATGCTACTCAATGCCAGAAGTCTAAACCTCAAGATGCACACACTCAAAACTCTCCTTAGCATGGAGAACATCAATATCTGTGCAGTAACAGAAACCTGGTTCAAGACTCCCGAGAGCACCCCAGCACTACCAGATTATACCTCATACCATGCTTTTCGGCCCCAAAACTTGGACCGAACCACAAAAGGAGGGGGAGTATCAATATTCATCAAAGATACCCACACCTCCAGGTTGGTGGCACAGCACGAAGCATCAGAGACTATCCATGTGCAACTAACAGTGGGTAAAACTGCCTTCCAGTTTATAGCCTGCTACAGACCACCCTCCCAAACCCAGGAACCCCACTCGGCCTTCCTGAGAACACTGGAAAATATGAAGGTCTCTCCAAACTCCATTATATTGGGCGACTTCAACTACCCAAACATAGACTGGGAGCATTACTCTAGCTCCAACACCCTAGCCCAAAGGTTCATAGAATTTATAAACTCAAATGCTATGGAACAACTTGTTACCACTCCCACAAGAGGAGAAAATATACTGGACCTGATCATCACCAACATGGGGACTCTATGCTCCAGACCAGAAGTGTATCCCTCACTGGTAAGATCAGACCATAAACTAATCTCACTGGATATTCACATCCCGACCCCACCACCTGCCCAGAAAACCACAGTGAAAAACTTCTCTAAATCAAATGTCACACTCCTCAAAACCGAGGTGGAATCCTTTAAAGCCCCCGGGCCTCTGAAAAATATGGCCCCAGACCGCAGAATCCTTTATAAATGCATTCTATGAAGACCTTCAGGAATGCATGGATCATGCAATCCCAAATAAAACCAAGACCCAATCCTCCAAAGGCAGACGTCCTGTCTGGTGGACCCCAGCCATAAACAAACAATACAATAGAAGGAGGAAGCTACTACATGATAGAGCAAAATCCCAAAAAGGGAAGGCATCTCGGATCAGAATTAGCAAAAAACTACGGGCACTCATAACATTGTCTAAGGCCAGCTTCGAGAGAAAAATTGCACAGGACACTAAGGATAATCACAAGGCTTTCTTTAGTTATGTTAGGAACCTGGGTGGGAATTCCCAGATATGCTCAGAATTAGTCCAAAATGACAAAAAATACACCAAACCCACAGACATTGCCAGCATTGTAGCTGACAGGTTCAGCACAAACTCCCCTCCCCTCCCCACCAAAAGGGCAAATATCTATCCCAGCAGAGTGCTGCCCCCCTGACATCTCAGATGCTCAGGTAAGAGCCGCTCTCTCCAAAGCAAAAAACACAGCATCAATGGGACCAGACGGTGTCCCAGGCTGCGTCCTACATGAACTCCAAGAAGAGCTAAACCCAAACCTAAAACTACTATTCATTCTCAGCCTTACTACAGGATATGTACCCATTGAGTGGCATACAGCAACAGTGGTCCCTCTCCACAAAGGTGGTGCCTCAATGGTTCCTGGAAACTATCGCCCCATAATCCTGACTAGCTTGGTCTGCAAAGCTATGGAAAGGATCATCATGGACCTCATAAATAAAGATATTGGGGACCAACAGACATTGGATCCTACCCAGTTCAGCTTTGTTAAGGGCAGATCCTGCCTCTTAAACCTGGTTGATTTCTTTGAAACAGTCACCAAGGCCATGGACGAGGGGAAGGTGGTCCACACAGCCTACCTGGACCTCGCAAAATCCTTTGATACAATACCCCACTCGAGCATTATAGATAAGCTCACCAGCTTAAATATAAACCCCTATGTCACTAGATGGGTTGCAAACTGGCTCAAGGACAGAACCCACATGGTTAGAATTGCTGGAGCCATGTCAGACTCCAAACCAGTTACAAGTGGTGTCCCACAAGGCTCAGTCCTGGGACCTCTCTTGTTCAGTATATATTTCTCGGAGGTACAGGCCAACATGGAAGGACTGTGGCTGATCAAATTCGCAGATGACTGCAAACTGGGCGCCATAATCGACTCTCCAGCTGACACAAGCATCCTCCAAAAGGGCCTCATAGAAACAGACAACTGGTGCCAGAGCCATGGCCTCAAGCTAAACGCCAAAAAGTGTATAGTCATCCCCTTTGGCAAAAAAAAAGTGCCCACAAATTACCACAAAGGTGGTAATCCATTAAGTACAGAAGAAGTAATTAGGGACCTGGGGACCCAAGTTGATAGCAATCTCTCATTTGACAACCACGTGGCCAAAGTGGTTAGAAAAACATCTTAGATAGCCCACCTAATCATGAAGGGATTCACATCTAGATCAGGGGAGGTCATCGTGCCTCTTTACTCATCCCTCATCAGGCCCATAATTGAGTACAATGCCCCTTTTGGGATGTACCTTACCAGACACCTGCAGCAACTGGAAAGACCCCAAAAGTACCTCACCAAGAGGATCAAAGGGCTCAAACAGATGTCATATGCTGCCCGGTTAAAGAAACTCCAGTTCTACTCAGTTTCATACTGCCTGCTCAGAGGCGATCTGTGCCTGACGTATAAAGCCATGTCCAATCCAGAATTAATGGACATGCTGCACCTCAGAAAATCCAAATCCCATCGAGCTATGCACTCGAGAGACTTGAACCTCAGCACTGAAATAAATAGGACATGCTGGAGGGACAGATTCATAACCCAGTGGCTCCCTTCACTCTGGAATAAAATCCCAGTCCAGGTTAGGCAGAGTCCCTTATCGACTCTCTTCAAGAGGAATCTTGATGAGTGGATGGGAGATCGTAGGTTTACCCCGAGTATCACTTCTGTGTCAGTGTTAGACAGAGGCACAGTATACTAACCTCGAAAAAGGGCATAGCAAAATTAATTTAAAATGGGTGGCAAAACCCAAACACACTCTGGCTAGGCTTATAAATGCCCTAGGGCAGATAGCCTAGTATGAACCTATGAACCTATGAACCTATATATATCTAACGACATATAGATGTTTGGATGTCTGCATATGTATATATCTATATATATATATATATATATATATATATATATATATATATATATATATATATATATATGTCTATATATGTATACATATGTAATACAGAGAGGGAGAGGTATATATCTATTTAGTTTGATATATATATATATATATATATATATATATATATATATATATATATATATATATATATATATATATATATACATATATATATATATATATATATATTCACACACACACACACACACACACACACACACACACTCACACACACACACACACATACATCTACATATTTAACTACGTCATGTAATGTTGAATGGTATTGCTGGATGCTATGTTTGTGGAAACATCAGGGTTATGTATATCTGAGGTGGCTTAGTGGGAAATCACATTGGCTATGGTGTGCAGGCTCCTGGGTTCGAGCCTTGCAGTGACTGTTTAATTTTTTGCTGGCCAGAACGAGGCCCGTTGGATACAGAGTGGGTGAAGCAATTTTACACAGTTGTCAGCAGGTTTGCATGATGGTAAGCACTGCTAAGGTCCGGTGACATCTGCTTACACATGGTTAGCCTCACTATTGCTTACTCTGTGTAAGCACTGCTTACCGTCATGCAAACAGACCTGCACCTGCTTACTCATGCTTATTTATCCTTACTACTGCTATATTTTAGACAGTAATAGTCTACTGGTTCTTAGGGAGGTGGTGAATTTGGCAGGTGTATGGGGTTATCATTCCTTACACAGCTTACTACTCCAGTTCAAACATATATGTTATTTATTAGGTTATACAACTAAATATATTGATCATAGCAGTGATTTGACATGGAAATGGAATGTACTGCAGTGGAACTCGAACCGGGATTGACTGCTTGTGAAGTGAATGCTCTGCCCACTACAGTATTGCTGTACTTCTTCGTTTGCACATATCCTTTCTTTTTCTCCTCCTTTTGCTATTTCATCTACATTGACCGAAGCTAAACAATGGGCACACCTGCGCACCTACGGTTAGCTGTAATCGGATTTAAAAAATAAATAAATAAAAGTGTTTCTTCTTTTAATTTAGCTGTCCTGTTGCTGTTGTACACATGGGGGTCTGTTGGTGGGGTTATGAGGACACCTATGAGCAATCTCGGTCATTTCTTAACAGCTTCTGCTGTTCTACATTGCAGGAGCATGTTTATTCTGAGAGCTCTGCTGTCAGACATGTCCCCTGCACTTGTACACTCTCCGTGTAAGCCTAGGAGCTTGGCCAGCTCACCTTCATTTCTATGCATGGTGCGCTGCTGTCCTGCTCCTAAAAGGGCGCTTCCATGCAAGACTACGCTAGTCATGCATGGGAGGTTAGTGAATCCGGGGGATTATCTTTAGTACTACCCTCAGTAATTGGTGAATGTGAGAAAAGAAGCTGTTACAGTCTGAAGTCAGAATTGTACTTTGTTAACTAACTCCTTTTGTTGATAGACTTCAGTGTTGTTTATGTAAGCACATTACTTTCTTTATAAATAATGCATATGACTGTATTCAAAAGAGTACATATTGACATGCTCCCACATTAAGCACTGTTTACAGACAAAATATATTTGTAATAGGGTACTTAATTCAAGGTGGGATCAAGCTCCTACAAGCCACAGTCAACCTCTTGACTTGTGTATTTACTTGCAACACCACAGATTCGCCTGTATCACACCTGTCATTAAGCACTTATGTCAATGGTTGGAAGGATGAGTGAGTAACAAAATATGTAAAAAACAGATTTACTATAATAAGGAGGATGCACACAAATAAAATGATCACAATGAACCATGGACATTCTTCGTCAATGGTTGGAAGGATGAGTGAGTAAGACAATGTGCAAAAAATAAGCCTTACTGCAATAAGGGGGATACATACAAATAAAATGATAACAATGAACTATGGAAATTCTTTGTCCATGGTTAGAAGGATGAGCGAGTAAGAAAATATGTAAAAAAAAAAGTCTTAATGCAAAAAGGGGGTACATACAAATAAAAATGATAACAGTGAACCATGGAAATTCTTGCAGACAAAGCAACAATATCATTTTCTTGAAGGTATCTGCTTAGCAGCAGGGTAAATTAAAAATATTATGAACTGATCACATGTACAAAAACAAAAATAATAATAATACAAAATAAAAAAGTGAACTGAAAGCATTCCTTAGGTGAATTCAAACCCTGTACCTATTGTACTGTAATAGATTGCACACATCATCAACATGTTGAGTCAGTAAGGAAGTTATATGGAAACTGACCTTCTGAAATCAATTTTGTCTATGTCCAATAAGCTAACTTATGTGCACTGACACAATTCTAGTTTGTATGAACAACGGTTAAATCTTTTGTTTTTTTCTGAGATTTTGCCATGAGAAAGGTACTATCATTTCCAAAGGGGCAACAATAACCAGTGATGATATCCAATGGTAAACACCACTCAGCATTTGAACATAAACCCTCATAATTTTCCCTTAATTTTATTGTGCCAGCATGTGCCATTTACTTCTATAACAGTTGCTAATGGATAATATTTACAACTGTGAATACCTATGTGATGTGTGTAATGAAGAGGGTTTAGTTTAAAGGACAAGTATCAGTGCCTATGTTCTCAAGAGTACCATTAATGCAGAGTCACTTCCACTGCATGTCTAGCTTAGCCACTAAAGGAGTCCCATTATGATGGATCCATGAGGTACAAGAAAAAAGATATATGTCAAACATTTCAAAATGTAACAGGTTATTCCTGGAAAATGACTACACAGCTTCAGACTTAAAAAAACAACAACACATAGGCAGGAATAGACTGTTAACATCATTAACATATTGCACCAAATCAACACTTAGAACTGCAGTGGTGGTGCTGTGGTAGCGTTGTTGCCTCACAGTATGACGTAGTCATGTTCGATTCTTAGCTAGAGTGTCTTCTGTGTGGAGACATGCGTATATGGGTGCACCTTCGTTGAAGGTTGTGCATCAGAGCTGGCAACTTGGCACATAAATATCTCCTGCCAATCATTAGCGGGCCGGTGTTCCGCTGTGGCGACCCCTAACCGGGAAAATCCGAAAGACACAACAACCAAATAAACACTTAACTGAAAGCAATGTCAAATACATTTATTTCTGCAGTGGGAATTTATGTTGCAGTATTTGGGCATGGGTCTGTTTTTCTATTTTTGGAACAGATCAAAGTGTAATAATAGGAGAATAGGACAGATTTGATGGTACAAATCTATGTGAGAGGGTAATCAAGTTTTGCGTGGCATATTCATACATTTAATTCAATACGGATGATGAGTTGAGAGCTAGTCAGCATATTCAACAAGCCCAGAAGGGATTATCTACACCTTATAAGTTTGACATGGGGTAGGGATCTTCTTTCAGAGTATGGAAGACTACTTTCACTTGTGCTTCCAAACAAAACTGTTTTTAATTGCATTAGAGCTAGAGAGAAGAATTTCACAAATATTTGAAGGTGTGTCTTGAGTCATACAACTGTATATTTGTGCAATAATGGTGTTTATTTCCTTTGTGCTGTCCACCTGCTTTGCTTCACCATAATTTGCTAAAGTCATTAGAAATGTCTTTGATGGGTGCAGTGTAACACACCTATCTACAGCCTTCAGTAACCTACCAGGCCAACAGTTTAGCATTTCTTTTATTCATACATGCCACTACAATGGTGTGAAAATTAAAATGAACATAAAACTGCAATCAATTCAAAGTTAGGTTGTGCTCTGTTTTGTATTGTTCCTCTGCTTATGAGTTTCTGTGCCTTTTAACAATACATTCTTGTACTTGTTAATTAATTTTCTTTGTGGGGGATAGACACATGCATTTGGATTTTAGAGTGCTGGTTGTATTCCTTTAGGGTAAAGTTATTCTTCTGTTAGGTTCTAGTAAGCTGTTTCATGAGGATGTAGTTTCATAATTGAAACATTTTGTGCACTGCCAGTGTATACGGTTTTGATATCCGTTTTGTTTTCTATGACAACAGGAGTATGTCTCCTAAGAATGCTAATGGCACACCCTCATGCAGGCCTCATTTTATAGAGGCTGAGAATGAGGAGATGGTACAGGCCCTCCATCTCCATGGTGCGTGGGTCCTTTCAGCATAATACTTTGACAAGCTTTCCATGACTGTGTCAAGCAGCAGGCAGTTGATGATGTAAATGCTGTCAGTTGCCATGACTGTATTTATGAAATGGTCCAACACAGGGCCATTGATATGCAACACAGGACCATTGTCAGAGTAGAAGTCATGGCATTAGAGAAGAGGGATACAGGTGGGGAGTGCTTACCGTACCACCACCTACCAAGAAGGAGCAGCTCCTGGCATTACTTAGGGGTGAAGACAACTCCACTGAGTTTTACAATGTGGTGCTGGATGCTGGGGCAGAGACAGGCCTCAGAGGTTTTTGACTAGTGATGCCCCAGGTATTTTATTCTTCTACCTATCCCCAAGTACCCCATTTGCAGTTGCTAGTCACACAAATACTTATATATCTATCTCAACTATTGCATCTTGATATATGAGATAAGATAAGATAGGTTAGAAAAGATTCCTTTATTGTCTACACAAGTACAATGAAATTTGTAGCAATCCTCCTAAATTGTATTCACATATAATGAACATGAATAAATAAGAGAATACAATACAATAACAAAAAATACAATAAAATGCAATGCAGTAAACAACTAAGTTATTGCATTTGGATATAATTGTACATGAAAGGAATAAGGCAAGGTGCACAGGAATGTAAACATATACCTTATAGTGTAAATGGCTATTATCTGTTCTCAGTGTGAATATTTAGCATCGTTCTGTTCACATATGGCTCTGGGATAGAAACTGTTCTTAAGTCTGTTTGTCTGAGATGGAAAGTAATAATAAGATATCTTGTACTGAGGTGCACCAGCCATCTCATTGTTATTGTCTACGTCTTCTGAACTCATATATAACTTTATGTTGTCTGATTTTCCTGTGTATGCATCATCATTTCTACACCCTATTAAATTTGCTTAGGAACTGTAGTAGTATGGCCATACTTACATGTATTTCTTATCTTTATTTGTATTAGAAATTATAGCAATTGCATGTGTAGTTGCTATGTCTGGGCATACCTACAATGGGCACTTTTATCTTCATTTTTTTGGAGTATTCACAGCTGAAGCATTGATGGCACTAGCACTGTGGAACTACTACCATCTGATACTGGGGGATCCTTAGTCTCTGATGATGATGGGAGGTGATGCACATGCACAGTCAGGGGATGAAGAAGATATTTTAGAGACAGGGAGTGTGCTCTCAACATCCAATTCCAACACTATGGACACAGTCAGTCTGACTATGCACACGCATGACACAGAACCATCTGAGAGTGGACAGGCTGATAGAGACAGAGCTGATCAGGTTGGTGTGATGGCTTCATGTGCAGACATTCCTGACTCTCTCCCTAGCCATCACGGGCAGGAGGTACCATACGGAGAGGGGGTTGGTAGAGGTACTCATAGAAGGTATAGTTGCTTCCCACCCTCTGAAGTTGGTGTGCAAGTAGCTGCCACCCAAAGTATATGCATGGCTGTCATGGAGGTACAGGTGAGTTCCACCAATGCCTTGTTGTGCATGTTGACACACATGACTCAATGACCTTGCAGTGTCTGTTCCAGGTCATCTTTTGAGGTAGGGGCAATACCCAAAAGGCCAGTCATCTGGTACATCCTCAGATGTAAGCCAACGTGGTTTTGGAAGCATCAGATCATAGCACTTCCTCTGCTACATCAGCTTTGAAACTGTCTACACCCAGGACTGGCTGTCGATGGGGTCAAGGCTTTGGATGTGATCAGGCTGATATCTCATCCAGAAGGCACTGTTTATGTTTAGATAGCACACTGACTTCTATCCAGGCATCTGGAATAGTTAGTTCAACTTTTGGCAGTGACACTTTTCTTTGGTGAGGACATGCAAAACAAATGTCATCCTCTTCCGTGAATGGCTTGGACCTGTCCACTAAGTCAGAGAATAGTGCTGGCACATGCTGAGATTGTACCCTTGCAAACATGCATACAAACCCACACTGCTCAAGACACCTCACACACACACAGTTTACTGTGGACTTCCACATATTAGGCACACATCCCATATTGGCACATTGGCCTTATTTAACTCTCACACTCATGCACTTCTCTGTGAAAGACATGTGCTTCTGTACCCCCTCCCATGCAGATGATGAAAAATGTGCCCTGTCTATTGCACAATCTGTTACTTTGTTGCCTGTGTCCAATACACAGAGTGGTCAGAAATACAGGGTAAGTGTTGTGGTATCTGTGTAGGAAAGCCTGCTCACCCACCTGCGCAAATGATGATGAGAGTGCTCTGGCCTCTGGAAGAGTTACTGACTTGGGCTGTTTATGTCTGATGCACAGAAGGTCCAGGCATTGCATCGTCATTACTACATGTGCATCATCATTGTTACCATGTATTTAATTTGATTAAGTATTTCAGTAGTTGTGCAGGAAAGCTTGCTCATTCACCTGTGCAAATGATGAGGGTGTCCTGGCCTCTGGAAAAGTGTCTGACTTGGGCTGTCTATGTGTGATGCATGGGTAAGCATAGTCTGGTTTGCATTTATATATAATTGTCATTATCTGTATCTGTTGATCTCATACATAACTTTATTTTTTCTTATTTTCCTGTATTTACATCACCAGTTTTACCGTTTGTTTAATCTGCTTAGGTATTGCAGTGGATGTGGAGGTAAGCTTGCTTATTCACTTGTGAAATTCCGTTAAGAGCACTCTGGTCTTGGGCTGCTTATGTCTGATGCTCAAAGTAGCTTAAATGCATACAAACTACAAATACCGTAGTATCCATAGGGCTGGGCTCTACATTTTTCTCATGGGGCTGCAAATGAGAGTGACACATATACTATTTTTTTCTGTGGCATTCCTGTCCACCATGTAGTGGTCCATTATATTAATTGTAAGGAGATCCTTTAAAATTAAGCATGGTCTGAAGACCCTACTCTTTGAGTGTCAATATTTTTGTACAATTAGCTGCAGCAGCTACTGTCAGTCTCATGCAGATACAAGTTCACAGCCATATTTAGACAGAAGCTTAAACTATGTTTGAGGTAGCTTTAACATGTTTTAAGTTTCTGGCTGAATGCAATGGCTGAATTCCTTGGTAACTTGAGTGAGGCATGGCCGTACACATTATTTATACATTTCTGAATTGCTACACCATGTTTTTTCACTTCATTAGCATACAGCATGGCTCATTACATGGTCATTATCATATAGGCATGCTAAGCCCTATTTTCAAAAGATGACCATGTCGTGTTTTAGTGTTTTATTAAATATCCACCCCCTGCTCATCATGCAAATATGCTTAGCTATCAGTAAAGGCATTTAGGAATCCCAGCATCAATTTTCTACTAAGGAATTTATTTATTTATTTATTTGGTTGTCAGTTGAAGTAGAACATTGAACAAAATGACATTTTTAAAGTTCAGCCCATAGGTGCAAGTTAAACCAAAATACTTGCTAATATAGAAACATAGCATATGTTTGCAGAAAAAAACAAAGAAATCAACAGAAGACTTGAACAGTGTGGTTGGATAAAAATGTTCAGATGCAAATTAATTATTTGTAAAATATATGTAGTAATCAAATAAATGAAAAAATTCAAGTACAGTGAAGTTCTTCACATAACATATACATTAATCATAGCTGCTGACAGGCTCATGAATGGAGCATTAGTTTTGGGGGAGGGATTGAGAGATGAAGGGAAGGTGAGTTTACAGCTAAGAATGTAGAAGAGAAGTGTGGGAGAGGAGATGTGAATTAAAGGGGGCGTTAAAGTTTAATTGTACAGGATGAGGAGGGAAGGGACAGGAACATTTTTTGAGATATGATGACATTTATTTGGTAATTTGGATTGGTATTAGAATTTGAGGTTTGAATCAAGCCAGATTCATAAGCACCTATAATTGGGACGGATTCAACAAGATTTTTGTTCATGAGTGGTATGGGGCAATAATATGACATTGTGGCCTGTTTCTTGTGTGTGTGTGTGTGTGTGTGTGTGTGTGTGTGTGTGTGTGTGTGTGTGTGTGTGTGTGTGTGTGTGTGTGTGTTTAGAATTAGATTTTGGCCTTTAAGTCATGTTGCAAGCAATCTAACATCTTTCTCTGTGCAGTAATTGTTGATGGTTATTGGTGAGGGGCTTGAAATGCAGGTAACCATGTTGTTTGCTTGCTCTTTGTTCAAGGACTGAAACAGCATTGGGTCTAGCAATGGGACAAGTCAGCAGAATACAGCAGTACAGACTAGATTTCAGGGGAATAACTAGATATGCCTTTTAGAATCAGATAGGAAATTTCCAGAACTACCTTTATACAGATAAGAGTACCATTTTCAATATATGCCAAACTGCAACAGTGATATGCATCATACTCTGTAATGGACACATGGAGACAAATCCAGAAACAACTGAACATTGCCGATAACAAAACACAGTAATTAGTTCTACCCCTGTGCTAAACTATACACACCATGTACCCTTCCTACTAACTTGTTTACCCAAAAACATAAAAAAGGAGAAGCTGTGTGAACCATCAAATGTGCTGTGGTCCAAAAACCAAAATCAAAAACTCCTTGCTCATTTAGCTATCCAGGGCTTTTGGTTCATCCTCACTGAAAAACAATATCCATTCAAGCAATTGAAAATGTCCTGCAGAAAGACTACAGATACTGAGCAATATAGTCCGCATATCTATGGCTTTTGTAGTTTACCAATAACACTACTGCTGAATACTTCTCAGGATCTGTTGGATGCATATAAAACAATTATGCACTCCAATCATTTGACCTCTGATGTAGAAACTGCTGAATCTAGAGCATTGTCTTACTTTGCTAAGCATCTCAATGAAAATCCCATACACATGACTCTTCAACATCCTTTCGATTGAAGGGCACAAACTCCTGAAAAGAATTCTATCCAATATAATAGTCCTAACAGACTTTCTAATTCTGGTCAGTATACTGAAAGCTCAGCTAACCTGTAATTTCCAGTGGATATTCTCAAGACTGTCATTTGTCTGCTTTAGAAAGCTTTCCTTTTTATGCACCTAAAGCTAGAGCAGACAGTATTGTCAAAACGTGCAAAAGCTTATTGCATTTATAATCATTTAGAATTAGTATAAATGCATTTCTGTATCAGCTAGTGTCTTGTGTGTGTGTTTTTTTCTTCTCTTTCATTAATTGTATTGTAATATAGTGTAACACTATTTATTTCAAACACATGCTTTTCTATTCATTATGGATTATGGCTAAATTGGTGCAATTTGTGTCAGTCCAGGCATTTAGCTTACATATGAAATAAATGCATAAATAAATATCTAAACATGTAGTAAGATTCTATAATCTTTCCAACATGTAGTGTAGAATGCAGATATAAAGTAAAGTTGGAGAACTTAAATAATGTCTTAACATTATACACAGGGCGTATATGCATGGTTGTAATTGTTTCATTCTGTTTTGTCACAGCTTCAGCTTGCAAATACAGAATAATATTAAACATGGAAATAGCAGACATACTTAGACACAAGTGCACACTCGAAATTAATCTTACATGATGAACTTAAAGCATGCTCTGAATACCATAGGGAATGTAACATAAATTAAGTCGCTGAAGGATAACTCAATACTTGCGCATACAAACACTGCTTGTTTTACTGTCACTGTGATAAGTCACTTGGGAGTATGTCAGGACATATAAGTACAGCCTACATCTACAAGTACAACCACATTTTCTGGAAAGTGGTATTAAATACTACATGGTTTCGTGAGCGAGAAGTGATGAAAATACTACCTTTGTGATGAAATATGTGTTTGATTCCAGAAATGTAGACATCTGATATAGAATATATATGTTATTTAATTTAACAAAAAGAAAAAAATATGGCACCTATTAGATACTGTTTGTTGTTTCATTTGTTTTAATTAGGAGATATGGCAAAATGATAAAATTATGAAAGACTTTCTTTAACTAGTTTTAGAATACAGTGCTCAGTAACTAAGTTAATAAATGACCATATCAATATTTTACTTATATCAGGAGATATGACAAAGTGAGAAAACTCAATAGAGCCTTCCATTAACTGATTATAGATTACAGTGTGCAGCATCTAAGTTATTTATTGACCTTATTAGTATTTCAATGCTGAAAAGCAACAAAGCATGGTTAACAATCTGTAATGAATATATCCAATACTAGTTGTGCTGACTGCTTGTCCCAATTCTCCAATCAGAGTATCACACTTAATTCACAACTGTCACATGAGCTGATCCTTACAATAGTTGGAATAATGAGTTTCGCTATTGTTGCAGGCATAACAGGAAATGTGCTGGTGATATTATCTGTACTGAGGAGCAAGAAGCTGAGAAACACAAGTGAGTAACTGACATGATTTTTAATGGTTTTATCATAACATGCAAATTTGTAGAGCATAATGCATTTTGGACAAAATAAGGCAATAACTTGCTTTTAAAGAAAAATATCAGTCTTTAACAGAAATTAAGATAAATGTAATATCCACATGTAAGTAGCTGAACATGGTGGGAGGTATGATTCTGTTTAAACATATATGGACTGTTCTTGTGCCGTTGCATGTAGGTTTGGAGACACACTTTGCACAGATATTTCTGTACATGGTATTTAATCTATAAATGCTATGACTTTGGGGAGCTACATTATTATCTGATTTTAAGTTTTGTTTTGGTTAAGCATTATATGTGGTACTTCAGTATAATCAAAATCTTACATCTCTAGCTATGCAATTGCATTGTTTGAGAACAATCTGTACATTTATAAGAATAGCAAATTTTGATTTTGATATTTTCACGTCTTTGAATGCCTTATACCAGATGTCTGACTCCACAACATGTTCTAGCCTTTTAAGTTCATGCCTTGAATAGTATTAAAGTATTTCATGTAAAAGACTGCATTTTATTTATATAGACTGTATACTATGAATGACTCACAATAATGTTACATCTATACATGGGAAACATCTAATTGCTTGAGCGTCAGTTGACAGGGCACAAGGTGCTGAGGAAAAGAATGCCAGTCACTTTCTTCCACAGGAAGTTACTTTCAGTGCAATTACTAAGGGTGAGGCAGTCATGGTTCCTTTGTTGTGGAATATTTATTCTTTATTTGTGTTTCTGCAACCACAATATTGGTACATATATAAATTTAGGGGGTGTCGGGGATTGTATTACTCATGGGGATACATAGTAGCCTGACCCACTGCCAAAAAAATTATTGCTATCAGACCTTTTACCCTATTGGTGTTTAAAACATTTGTATTCATCCTTTTTTTTTTTTTTACTTTGCGACATTCAAGGTTTCATTTTAGAACCCGCAAATACACATTTCAAAAGTGCTGAATTAAATTTCCAGTTGCACATAGTTGCAGGAGTAAAATATTTGGGATCTGCATTGCTGTGTTAGTACTATTATCACAGTGAACATTCAAAACAACCCAGCTTCTTCTGCATGCATTGTTGCGTGTGTACATCTGCATATATTTTAGTACATGACATTAATGTGTACAGCTAAATGACCAATGTTACATTTTTATCTAGACTGGCTTACATTACAACTCTAGCTGCACTTTTCAGAATGTCCATGATTTTGATTTATAGTATTGCTCTGACTCTCACAGCATTTTTACTTTTCTGATAAACCACTTTGGATTACAGCTGGTCAGTAATGCCAGGCATCAGTTTTGAACTTTTTACTGTTTGAAAAATGCATTTTGAAGTAAAACCTCTTTTACTATTAACCTTCTAAAGTAAATTGCAATACTTTTTTAAAACTGTCCATGATTTGGGGTCGTATCCTCTCATTATTTTTCATTTAATTACTGATTCTTGAGCAAAGAGTTTGACAAATATCTTACATCTGCATACCATTTTCTATTTTCGCAGTCCAGAATGACATTGTGATACCATTTGTATTTTGAATAATAAGAAAATGCAAAATTATTGAAATGTTATGTTCTTCTCTGCTACAAACAGTGGTTCACTGCCCTTATTCACTCAGTAGTTCATTTCCATCTTTATAATTGCCCTCCCCCAGATTAGTGTATGACCCCAGCCCACCATAAAGTACGATGAAAAGGTATTAATGAAGCCGGTCCATTCACAAGACCTGGCATCCTGTCACATACAAAGATGTGCATAAGACATACACAACTATGTGCAAGTCATGCAGTCTTTCATTCTAGCTATACTACAAAGATAAATTGATTCTGTACTACTTATATGTGTTGTGATTAACTATACACATTTTAAGCAATATGTTTATTTTCTAATAAATATAATTCAGTTATTTAGAACTATTTAAAAAAAAACATTAGAATATGAATGGAAATTATACCAACAAAAATGAAGTGACTAAGATGGTGTTCAGCAAAGGTAGTTGCATGTGCACTTGTCACATACAGAGTACAGCAACACCATCTTTACACACATAGGCATATTGACTCTTACACACACGGACACATGCACACATGCCCAAGCACACGCGCACACACACACACACACACACACACACACACACACACACACACACACACACACACACACACACACACACACACACACACACACACGCACATGCACACACACGTACACACATGCACACACACGTACACACATGCACACACAAGTGCACACACACACACAATAGCAAAAAACACATACATTTACTCTATAAAACAAACCCACACCGGACATTTTACTGTAAAAATAGATTGATGGTTTGTATGTTGTATTAAAGCCATGAAGGGTGATATAGATACTGAATACAGTATGAAGGGAATTTAGTTGAAATTGTCTTTGACTGCACTTTTAAAGAATTAAACAGTAGCAAAGACTGAAATTTAGATACAGTGAACTCTCTGGAAGTTAAAATAACCTGATCATGAAAACATGGTAAAAGTACTAAAATAAAACTGAATGTAAGTCTTTAAGTAAAATGGTGCCTTCAGTGTGTTCTAACTACTGCTCACAAAATAATGTCAATGCTACTTGAAATCATGTTACCATGCAATAATAATTATAGAAATGCAGCCCTACAAAGCTAGCTGAGAACAAGATGCCATGCAAAGAAAGACATTTTACCTTAATATGCTAACAGAGATGCAACAACAAAATGTTAAGAAAATGAAATTTGAAAATATTATGTATAGAAAAGATAATACAGACAACACCAAGAATAATGTGACATAAAAATAAGATCCATAGAGTTTTATAGAAGATCCATTGAAACAAAGTTGCAGACATAAAATATTGGCCCAAGATGATGTACAAATTAGCAATTAAAATAAACCCTACAAGCTTGAGCTAAAACAAATGAAGAAAGAATTTGTGGATGGCAAGAGTTGTGTAATGTTAGCTATGCATGTATTCTAACAGTAACCAGTAAGAAAACTTTAAATGTAATAACATATATACAGATAGCAGAAAAGCACAATGTACATATAGTGAATAAGGAAACTTGTCTTCATACTGACTCTCTAATTATTGATGAGGTCTTATAATGCTGTGCTTGTTGAAAGGATTTCCTTTCTAATACATCATGAATCGAGCTTAAAAAGTTTAAGTATGTGCAGCCTTCTGGGTAAAGGAATACTCTCCTTTCTTTCTTACCCCTGAGGCTGTATACCCTTGGAGTTAATATATTTAAATCACATGCGATTAGATAGTACATAGGGGCTAGTACCCTCCCTTAAAACCCCTTTTTAATTATTAATATTATTATTATTATTAGAGCAATAGCCTAGTAAGTACCTATTAGCCTCTTCTTCTTTTTCTTCTCTTTTGTCTTATTATTATTATTATTTTTGGATGAGTTCTTTGATTTTTTTGAGCATCAACTATATTTTCACTGAAAAGACAAAACACACTCAAAAAATATGTTATTCATGCGGCAACCTGTGACTATAGGAAAACACATATGAAAAAGAAAGAATTATATTGCAGGCATATTTGTGAAACAAATGAGGACAGTAAACATCAGAGCTTTATTGAGTCACATCTTAGAAAAAGATTTTGTCACATGTTTGTTTTCATGTGTCAGCAGAACGCTACTGAAAAAAGAGGTTGCTATTCTATACATACCATATTTACCTTTCCTTTATGGCTTAGGTTATGGCTGAAAAGCACCAGTGCTAACCATGTAAGTCACTAGTTAAATGCAATTATATTAAAATAATAAGCTACACTAAATGATGAACTCTGGCAGTACAGTTACTGTTCTGTTAAAAGTCTAGGTGACTTAAATGATTACTTTCAAGTATAGACTTTAAAAAAAGACTGTCTCCAGAAGATTATGTCTGCCAATTAGAACAATCCTACCCTTAAAATTTATATGTCAAACTATAGATATCTAGATTGGGTCATTTTAAGACAAGCATTTTATTGTCTTGATTTTGCTTCCTGCTCTAAACAAAAGTGTTTAGATTATAACTAGTTATGACATTATCTATCAGATTCAATTCCATTCTGTTAATTTGTTAGTTGTTGGGATGTGGTTTGCTAATGTGTGAATAAAATCACAAGGGCTGCAAAGCACTGAAAAGGAAAAGGCATTCAGCAAGTATTAGTGAAATATATTTGCCCTGCTTTGCATCACAATACAAACAAATATTATATTTCCTTTTTAGTTATCTATCTCAATGTATGATGGCACCGTATCCCCTAAAGTAATGTGATAGATTATTTTTTCTGCTGGGTTGTGTTATGGTTAACATTGTAAGGCTGGTAATGTTATAAGTAAAGTTATCTCTTTTATAAGATAGCATATGTTGTACACATTTTGATTTCTATAAGAGTTGAACAAGTCATATGAGATTTGTACAATACGCTTACAGTCAGTAGACGAATTAATGTTTAGAACTGATATTAACTTTAAATAACATATGCAACATGGGTCTGTTATACATGGTTTTGTCTTGTGAAACTTGATAAACAGAACTGGTCTAAAGAAAGAATTGTTAAGACTCTAGAATCATATTCGGAAATACAGAAATCTATATGTGCAAGAGATATATTTGGTAAAAATTGCAAAAAATAATAAATATATTCTCATCACATTGACCTGACATAGCCTGACCAATTGCAGGTTCATAAAACACAGTGTAAGTTTTTCACTAACTTACAAATACATACAAAAAACTATAATTATCTCTGTTTTGTTTAAATTTATCTCAACTCCTCTAAATACTGCTGTTCAGCTGTAATTGCTCTAAAGTACTAATTTAAGTACACAAAACCAGATAATCACATGCACTAGACTGTTAATGAACTTTCTGCAATGATAGCAATTAAACATAAAAAAAGACTGTCATAAAGAAAGAACATGTTATTGAACCTCCCTCTGTATGTGCCGGAATCTGTATGGTTTCTCTGCAGAACAGAAGAATTTCCTTTAGGACTTACAGCAAAATCAGTGGCACTGTCTCAGGATTTTGAATAGTACAGGATCCACAATTTTATGACCTTAAGAAAATGAAATAGTTTTACAACTTACTGATTCTAGCAAAAGCCTTAATGCTACAATATGTACATATGTAAGAGGGTTTATTTGTGTGTGTGTGTGTGTGTGTGTGTGTGTGTGTGTGTGTGTGTGTGTGTGTGTGTGTGTGTGTGTGTGTGTGTGTGCGTGTGCGTGTGCGTGTGTGTGTGTGTGTGTGTGTGTGCGTGTGTGTGTGTGTGTGTGTGTGTGTGAGATCATCATCATCAACCCCTTTTCCCCATTTTTTCTACATGGGGTCAAGATGTTATGTCAGCTGTCACCATTTTACAAGATTTAATGCCACTGACTACCGCAGGTCTTCTCTCGCATAATCCTTCCATCTCTTTGCTGGATGCCCTTGTTTCTTCTTGCATTCTTCCTGTTAGTCTCAAACCATCTTCACCAGATTGTCTTCTACTCTCCTGCACATATGCCTGAACCACTGTACTCTGTTCTCTTTAACCATCTCAGCAGTTTGAGCTACTTGTTTTTCTGTTCAGATGTACACTCTTGAAGGCATCCAGTGCACAAAAATGAAGCTGTGACTGAAAAACGTTAAGCTGCTTTGTTAATAATCACACTCGCTTTTTGTCCGAACACAGTCCGGACTTCTTCAGACAACAATGACATTTAAAACTAGTACATTAAAGTACTCAATCCAGCATATCACATGACATGAAATGCCTTATCTTTAAAAAGCTAATACATAATTAAAGGATTGCCAACATCAACAAAGCCTGCCCTTTGACAAACATTTACAGAAATTAAAAAGAACTTCAGCCACCTTAATGCACTCAAAAATCACTGAATATAGGCTGAACTTATTATATTTAAAACCACTTTCCCCAAATCGAAAATCATTGCACTTAAAATATATGACAGTTCATAGTAACTGACCGCCCATTACATGAGAACAGCCTCTTAGTTACATTGCTAGCTACCATGATATTTCATTTTCTACTGTGCGTACAGAGAACCATGCTATATGATCTCAATACAAGCTTTAAAGTAATGCATCAAACCTCTAAGAGATGTAAGCAATTTACGATGGTTAAGATTGAACTTCCAGTGATTGACTTAAATATGTCCTTAAGGAAAGATGTCTCCATCCGGGGTTATGTATCTAAAATATATAGGAACAGTACTTACTCTAATTCCTTCCTGCATTTCAGCAGCAGTCACCCCTACCATCAAAATCAATTAGTTGTTAAAAGCCAACTAGTAAGAGCAGCCAGGATAGTCACACTTGAGGATGAATTCCAAATGGAATGCATGGCATTAAAGGGTATGTTCCTTAGTAGAGGCTATCCAGCAAAACTAATTGATTCTTTGGTTAATGAAATTAGAGTAAAGAGGAAGAGGGGAATGTATTCCCCCATTCTAGACCTTCCCAGTGCAATGGCAACGAATCATGCCCTAAGACCCTAGAATTACCCAGTGAATCAAAGAGTTTCTATTTGAGCTTAACCACTATGTTCAGTGTGGACAGTGATATGGTGAGACACATCATGAGTAAGAATTGGGATTTAATCATTAGTGATTTTGACTTATCCCAGAAAGTTGGGTGTCCACTGTGGATCATCTTTAAGTGTGGACCCAATTTGAAAAACTTATTAGAGTCCAAAATAACTAGAAAGCCCATACAACAGGGTATGTTTAAATTTGAAACTTGTAGATATTGCAAGTATGTAGTAGTAACACCATCATTTAACATCGGAAATGTGACTTATAAGATTTGGAATAAATTAAATTGTAATTCTAGATGTGTAGTCTATCTTGGTAAGTGCCAATATTGCCCAGCTTACTATATTGGTAAGATGGAACGAAAGTTCAGTGAATGTATATATGAGCACCAATATGCAATAAGTAAAGGGAAATTGGACAATGCATTAGCAAAGCATATATCTACAGAGGAGAACAACCACACATTTAAATACTTGGTGATCGATCAAATAACACATGACATCAGAGGGGGACCTGAGGGGTTGAAACTGGAAGAGCTTGAATTACTCTGGCAAATTAAGTTGAATGCCTATAGGTTTCCTGGCCTGAATGATGCATGTTCCATCAAATGTACATTAAAGTTAAAAAGCTTGACCAGATAAAAATGAGCCAATTTATGTTGAGCCTCTATAGATCAGTAGATGTATTGGCCCCCTAAAGGGGACTATGTGAACATAAAACAATAGTTGTATTGTAGAACTCCAACCATGCATGTCAAAAGCTTAAAAAATGGCATGTAGTAGGAAGCAATTCATCCTTAGTTAAAATAAAATAAATAAATAGAATAATATTTAGATGTAACATGTGCTGTGTTGTTTTAGTTAGCGTTATATAAGGGATAGAGCAAGTTGTCCCAATTCTATTGAATAGAAGTAGCATAGATCTGTGATAGTGTGCTCCTGTAGATAAGAATTGAGGACTAGTTTTAGTGGTTTTTCCGTTGGGGTTTCTTATATTCCATTCAGTTGGTCATTTGAAATTGTTTTTAAGGGATTTATGTAGTGGTGTCTGATTATTGAAAGGTACTCGCACATTTTCTTTGAGATCTTATATATTTTTTCAGAGCATGGTTTGAATTTGACTGGGTCTATATTATATTCTCGAAAGCCAACAATATTGAAGCTGATATTGTCGACACGAGAATAGCGAAAGCACACAACATCGAACATGCAAACGGAAATCTCTGTAAGGGGGGATTTCTATTTACTGCAATGTAGTGCAGTCTCAGAGTTTGTATATTTAAGTAGCAGGGGGTGTGGGAGGTGCAGGGGGGGGGTTTGACTCCTGCTTAAACCCATTAGGGTACTTTTTTTTTTTTTTTTTTGTTGTTGTTTTTAGAAGTTCGATGTTTGAAGACATCGACCATATGATGTTCAGTGTTTTTAACCATTGATCTTATAATATAGACCCAACTTGACCCATATCTCTCCCTGGGTGCACAGTTGTCAATAAAATATCGCATGAGTCAGGATTGTGGTTAAGAGCCTGTTGTCATGCATTGAGTGTTTGGTAACCATGGACTGTCACACGCCAAGTGCAAAAACTTTTTTGATATATCCAAAGTGGTGTCAATCACTGGAAGTTCAATCTTAACCATTGTAAGTTGCTTACATCTCTTAGAAGTTTGATGCATTATTTTAAAGCTTGTATTGAGATCATATAGCATGGTTCTCTGTGTGCACAGTAGAAAATGAAATGTAACTAAGAGGCCATTCTCATGTAATGGGTGATCAGTTACTATGAACTGTCATATATTTTAAGAGCAACGCTTTTCGATTTTGGAAAGTGGTTTTAAATATAGTAAGCTTAGCCTATATTTAGCACTATCGAGTGCATTAAGGTGGGTGAAGTTCTTTTTAATTTCTGTAAATGTTTGTCAAAGGGTGGACTTTGTTGATGTTGGCACTCTTTCTTTAATTAATTATGTATTAGCTTTTTAAAGATAGGATGTTTCATGTCATGTGATGTGCTGGATTGAGTACTTTAATGTGCTAGTTTTAAATGTCATTGTTGTCTGAAGAAGACCAGACTGTGTTTGGAAGAAAAGCGAGTGTGATTATTAAAAAAGCAGCTTCATGTTTTTCAGTCGCAGCTTCGTTTTTGTGCACTGGACACCTTCAAGAGTGTTTGTTAGTTTGGTGCTTTTTTTGTTGTTTTCTGTTCTGATGTCCTTATTCCTCATCTGTTCCACAGTGTGCATCGTATCACCCATCTCAGGCACTTCATCTGCATCACCTCTAGCTTTTTCAATTGCTGTACCTTCACTGCCCAGGTTTCTGTACCATACAGTAGCACATGTTGCCCTGCTGTTTTGTACACCATACTTTACAGCTTCTTTGTCATTCTTTTGTCACATACTACCCCTGGTGTTCTAGGACAGGTGGTTGCAGACACTCTGATTCTAACGTTAACTTCTTTATTCAGACTTCTCTTCTCCTCAGCCACCCCTTTCAAATACATGAAGCTTATAGGTTCATTGGAGGTTACTATGCAAATGGCCCTAGGGCCTTTACAAGCCTAGTCATGTAAAAACCTGTGTACCCTAATTAACCATGGTTAGATGGTCATTGTTAGCAGACTGATTCTATTATCAGCACCAACTACCTCTGTCCATGAGGGTCATAGATGCCACCCCCGATTTGAATTTATGGTGACCCATCCAATTGTCAAGCTTGCACTTAAATAGGGTTATTGAGGAGCTCTGCTCCACATGAAGTGGAAGCTCATTCGAGAGGAGTGCCAATCTCTGGGAGATATATCTGTCTCTCCAACATGTTCTGTTAATGTCACAGGGTAGGTTGAGATCTCTGGAGCAAGTGACTTTGTCCCATTTGATTTGTGAATGTGCATCATTTCCAATAGAACAGAGACAGAGACTGCTCTGTAGGCCAGGCACAGGTGGCCTCTCGGCAGCCTGTATGATAAAGAGTACAGTGACAGGGCTTTCAGTATTTTCATGTAAGTCACATTTTGGAGGCCCTGGATTCTCTTGGTTAGAAACATCTGTGGTTTCTCCAGTTGTTGTAGGTGTTTGGTCGATACATACAGAAGGGAACATTGTTCTCAATTAGTGGTTTGATAAGGGTCGAGTGCAACGGAGTTATAACTGTCTTAGTCTTGGATGCAATGCCCTTAATTATGAGATGCACAATGTAGAAGACTTTTCTTAAACCTATGGATACATGATGGTCAAAGATTAGATTGCTATCCACCTGTGTTCCCAAGTCTTGCACCACTGGGTTTGAGCTCAGGGGGGTGCTATCTATATCATAATTAGCAAGGGCTAATTTTTTGCCATAGGAGAAAATGAGGCATTTTTTGTGTTTAGTTTTAGTCTGTGGCTTTGGCACCAATCATTTGTCTGAGTCAGCCCCTTCTGTAAAATGTTTACATTGGTGGGGGACTCAAAGATTGTACCCAATTTGCAGTCATCTGCAAACTTGGTAAGCCACAGGACAGCTGCTTTAACCTGGCCCTCAGAGAAATAGATTCCAAACAGTAGAGGGCCCAGAACAAATCCTTGTGGTACCCCACTGGTAACTCATCTACTGGTGGAGGTGGACTCCCAACTATGACAGTGTGCGTTCTGTTGGTGAGTCAGTTGGCAACCCATCTAGTGTTGTATGGGTTAATCCCCAGCTGGGAGAGTTTCTCAATGATCCCTGAGTGAGGGATTGTGTCAAAAAGTGTTGCTAAATCAAGATTGGCAGTATGTACTGCTTTGCTCTCATCCAGGGCTTTGGTGACATTCTCAAAGAGGTCCACCAGGATTGATAAGCAAGATCTACCCTTGACTAAACCAAACCAGGTCAGGTCAAGAGTTTGAAGGTCATCTGTGTCCTTGTTGATAAGGTCCATGATGATGCTTTCCCTGTCCTTGCAGATAAGACTCATTAGGCTTCTGGGTTGATATTTTCCTGGGACTGTTGATGGGCCATCTTTGTGCAAGTGGATTATTGTTGCTGTTCTCCACTCTGCCAGAACAAAACCAGTGCTCAGGCTATGGTTAAAGACAATGGCAAGTGGTTCTACTAGGTCTTTTTTTAGATTGTTTAGAAAGCAAACTGAGATGTTATCCAGTCTCACAGAGGCTGTGTTTTTGGCCTTGTAGAGTGCTTGGATGGTCTGTTCTTTGGAGATACTTGGTACTAGACTGGTGTCAGGAATAGTTTAGGGTATGGCTGTTGGGGATAGGAGAGTGACATTATTGCCAAATTTGTCAGCTATCAGTTTCACAATTTCCTCAAGTTCAGTGTGAGTGGTACCATGACCTATAAGTTCAGAACACAGCTGGGCATTCCCTTTTAGTTTTTGGATGTAGCTAAAGAATGCAGTATAGTTGTATTTAGTTAGAAATGCTAATTTAATCTTATAACTAGCCTTAGAAGACTTTTCAGGATATCTTATTTGCTTGTTCAAGCTGTAGAGGGTATTCTTCCTCTGTTGAGTAGGTTCCCTCTTGTTCTTAGATATCAGTTTCTTTCTTTTGTTATACAACTTATTTATGCTTACAGTCCACCAGGGAGGCATTTATTTTTCAGCAAGACCTGGTTGTAGTCCTGTCATGTATAGCTGATTGAATACACTTGTTTAAGCGCCTATATAGGGATTTGTGTACGCTTCCACACAGGAGTCATTGTTGGCTGTGTTAGCAGGGGCTTTGAAACATTTTATATCATCACTTAGTAGGCTATATTTTTCAGTGTTTTTGCTCCTGTGAAGGTGTCATGTCTGATCTTTAGTTCAGATTAGACTGATTTATGGTCTGACCTTACCAGGGAGGGCAAGAAACAGGGGGTAGTACAGTGACCGCCCCCCATTTTGGTGAGCGCTAGGTCTAAGACATTTCAGCCCCTTGTAGGGGTGCAGACCAACTGTTCCAGGGCATTTGAATTAACAAAATCCAGGAACCTGAGAGCAATAGTGTTTGTGCTCACACAAGTCACCCAGTTGATGGAAGGATAGTTGAAATCTCCTGTGACAAAGGTGTCTGGCTGTACAGTGCGTGGCTCTAGCAAGTCCAGGTAGGTGGTATGCTTTTCCTGGTTCATGGTCGAGGACCTGTAGGTAGCAATGATGTGGTAAGGTATTCTGCCTGTAGTTATTTGGACCAGTAATAGCTCAAGAGACTCATACTGTTTTACCAGTCTCATGTTGTATTTGGAGTTAATGAAGAGGGATACACCTACACCTTTGGTTGTTTCATGCTCCGTTTCATGTCTGAACATATGAAAGGCACTGTAGCCTTGTACGGCTAGGGTGCTCTCTGTGGCCTTGAACCACATCTCAGTGACTGCACAAGCATCAGCATCTTCCAAAGTGAGGAGTGCTTCAAGGAAGTTCAGTTTACTGTTTAGGCTCATAGCATTAAACAGAATGACCTTGAGTTTGTCTCTAATGGATTTCTTCACATCAGGAGTTTTGTTGTTTTGAAATTGCCTAAAAAGGCACTATGGGGGAGGCAAGCGTCTTTGCCAGTATCCATAAGCCTTGAGGAGACAGAAAAAGGCCATCTCTGGCAAAGCAGCATGGTGTGTTGACCATATCTTTCCAGGCTGTCAGATACTGGATCCCCCTGCAGTGAGACCAGAAGCTAAGACAATTATTGAAATCAATCTTTTTTTTCCAAAATGTTTTTATTCATTTTATAACATAATACCTTAATATAGCTTACAAAAAAAACAAATAAGCTATATACAATGCCCATAACAACTAAAATGCAATATACATAGGAGAGCACTTAATATTTCTCTAACAGATTAGACAATTTTGTCCAAGCAATTAAATGATGAGTTGCATTGTTAACCCTTGCTTTTATAGTAGAAATCTCATTCTTACAAATGCATTTCACAAGATGAATAAACTCAACTTTAAAGACAGGAGTAGATTGGGATTTCCAATTTTTAGTAACACTTTTCCTTGCTATAGAGAGGATAGACCATAGTAAAAATGTTTGTTTTTCAGGAATGAATTCAGGAACAGGAACATTGTAAAGGATAAGGAAAACCAAAATGTATCCAGTCAGCATCAGGGTGTCCACATCTTCAGCATTTCATTTCATCTTTCTTGTACATTATTGCTAGTCTATGTGGGGTGAAAAAACATCTATGTAAGAACTCCCATGTGTATACATGTCAGAACAGGGAAAATGTGGATTCCTTTGACTGTAAACAAAGTTGTTTATCTTTTTCTGAGAATACTTGTCTATTAACTTCACTTTAATAATTCCAAAAAGAAACATCTGTTTTGCAAAAAAAAAAAAATAATTTCTAAAAATTCATAAATAACAGATATGTATGAAGTGTTCTTGGGTGAGCTATTAATAACTGTTGAGATAAAATCCAATATTTTTAAGTTACTCTTATTGTATGTCTCTAATGAAGGTATGGGCTTAGTATGTATAAAATCTTATAAGTTTGGATATCCAGCCAATTGCAATTTTGCAAACTATATCTTCTTATCAAATAGTCTGCAGAACTTATTTTATTAGCTGACAGAAACTGATTCCAATAGAATAGGTCACCCTTCTTAAATTCTAACATTTTCTGAGTATCAAAAGATATCAAACATTCATTTGTGTAAGCAATAGGAACCATAATTATTAATAAATTCTTAATTAATTGATTAGAATGGCTCACCCAGATTCTGCCACTGTTTGCTGTGAGGAAAAGATTAGTTTGCTTTTTATTTCTTGCATTTTGTATTACTTTATTGCTTTTTTCTGTTTTGTGTACTGTGATTTGGTTTCTTTACACTGTGCTTTACATGTATTCTGCTTTTAACTGCATATTAAAACTTCAAAAGAGACCACAGCTCTGTATCTTTTGAGTCAGACGGAAATTAGAACAGGTCAGTTAAAGAGCCACACATAAGTTAGAAAAGGTCAGTTAAGGTTAATCATCTGTGAAATGAGGGGTGGAGCTAGGAACTAAACCTTCTATTTAAGGGGTAAAAATAAAACATGTCAAAGCTTTACTGGAACGGCTCATACAGACTCTGCCACAGTTTGCTGTGAAGGAAAGGTTAGTTTGCTTTATATTTCTTGTATTCTGTATTACTTTATTGCTTTTTCCTGTTTTTGTGTACTGTGATTTGTTCTCTTTACACTGTTTTACTTGTATTCTGCTTTTAACTGTATATTAAAACTTGAAAAGAGACCACAGTTCTATCTTTTGAGTCAGACAAAAAATGTTGACACCATCCCACCCTGTTACTGTTGTGCTCATAAACATCACTATCTTTCTAGTTGCCTGCCCCTTATGTTAATTTGACCATATATCTCATTTCCTCTCTCTGCTTTTACTGGCTGTTTTGAGTAAGCACAAAATTATCATTTTGTGAAATCACTCCCCTTCAACTATTTAAATCCATTGCCCATCCTACTGTATTCCATAGTACCAGAATAAAAAAGTGCCCACCCCCTTTTGATTTATTTTGCTCTTATAAAAATAGTGGCCCTCCACTAAGACCTAACCTTTTAGACAGGTAAAACTTAAGTTATCCACTTTCATAGCTAACTGCTTAGTGCACACTGAAGTGTTTAGGATAAACCTTTTTTTTCATCTTACCTTTAAGCATCTATTGCAAAACCACCAACTATTGGAGAGCCCACATTCTGCATCTCAATAGACATCTTGGTATTAGTGCTTCTGTTTTCTCCTGGTGAGACAAGGAGTACAGTGCATTATTTCCTGGAGACTGCTGATCACCAGAAAGCCTAATAACCACTTTATAGGTGACAGCTTGGGATATGTGTTTATATTCTGAATCTGGTGAGAGTAGGAGCAGAGTGCATTGATTTCTGATTCTTTCTGGGTGGAGAGTGAGTGTCTGTGCTTAGCGTACCTGATTGGTCTGGTTGCTATTTCAGGCATCTACCAGAAAAAGGCTACTAGCCTATAGACCCTTGCATCATCTGGAACAAGACTGTGGATCACCAAACAGGTTGTGGACTGCTTCTCTTCTTGGGATTGCTGCTAACAGTTTGCTATTGATGAGAGAAGAAGCAACGGAGTATTGTATCCCAACTCAGTGAAGGTGTGGTGAGACCAGCATTAGTAGTAGCCAGGCAGTAGCCATTTGTGTGACTCCCCTCTTTTCATCATTCTTGACAAGCTAATTATTTATTTTTCAGTAAGTACTGTTTGATTTTTTTCTAACTTCAGAATATCTGCCTAAATACTTCATACTTAAATTTTTAGAGTCTATGTATTAGTTTCCCCTCAAATGTTTGGCAGTGATCTGTACAGACTCAGACAACTTGAGTGACATTTTTCCTGTAAAAGCAGAATTGAAATTTCTCCAGTATGTAGTTGCACACAGGACAACTAGTTTGCAGTGACAAGCACTGTCCACATAGTTGCAAACCGGATACTCCTGACAGTCACTGATATTCTCACTCCAACAGTCTAATCAGTTAAAAAGGTTTCTTGCCATGGATATGAACTTTCCTACTGTCTCTGTTACTGGCTTGGTGAATATGGGGAGCCTGAGGCAATGTAGAAATTGCCTCATGTTTACTGGCAACCAGTTCATTCTCAAACAAACCAATATGGTATATGAGAGATGTAGTTACACATCACTGGAGGAAAAAGCTCTCACATAAAAGTACTCATAATGTCAATACGGTTGTCAGTAGTGCACATGCTGCGCTCCTCACGCACAATTCGAAGCAGACATATAGAGCCGTATATACTGACCAACTTATATGTAACCTTCCTAAACCATAAGGACCTCTTAGACAAAGTATACATAAAAAAACCTCAGCAGCCCCGTATGCAGTCTTTCAAAACAACACCCACATTAACTCATAGAGCTGCATCTCATGAAGCCTCTACCTCTAAGCTCATAAGGCAAGTCTCCACACAATCCAACATTCTTGTCATCAGAGACTCCATTGTGAGACACACTGAAGTCCCTTTCACCAGGCTGAGTAAGGAGAAAGTTATGGTCAGTTGCTTATCAGAGGCTAGGATCTTCCACATTACGCATGCACTCAGGTCATTGGATCACAATTACCAATATGACTCAGTCATAGTCCATGTGGGAGTAAATGGCCTGAGACATATCTCCCTAGACTATATGAAGAGAGACATCATAGAGCTCTCAGAATATGTCTCCAGCTGGTATGAGCCTACCCTTGACCAACATTTTACCTTCTTCAAGGATGAGACCACAATTCAAACAAAAAATGATTGACTTTAATGACTGGCTTAGTTTCTGGTGTCATTGTAAGGGGGTGCAATATTTGTCGGCATTGAAGGAGATGGTCAACAGACCATACAGCTTTGCCAGGGATGGTCTGCACCACTCCCCTCTATGTTTTTGAATATTAGCTAAAACATTATCTTCCCTCATAGTGCCTCTTTTAGACAATGCCAAACTGAAAGTACTTCCAACA
This sequence comes from Protopterus annectens, assembly GCF_019279795.1. NCBI lineage: Eukaryota > Metazoa > Chordata > Ceratodontiformes > Protopteridae > Protopterus > Protopterus annectens. The sequence goes on from NC_056741.1 coordinate 515,531,553, forward strand.
TAGCAAATCAAAGCCAAGAAACTCTAAAGGTATTACTGCTCAATGCTAGGAGCCTAAATAAAAAAATCCACTCCCTGATGTTTGTGCAGTCTCTGAGACATGGTTTAAAGCCATGGACAGCACACCAACAGTGCAGGGTTACAATGCCTTCTTGACATTTGGACCAGCTACTTCACAAGCAGGGACTAAAGGTGGAGGTGTCTCTATTTACATCAAAAATAAATACACTTCAAGGCTGGTCAAAAAGGACAATGCACTTGAGCTGCTCCATGTTCAAATCACCATAGGTAAAATCCAATGCCACTTCCTTGCAAGCTATAGGTCCCCCTCTATGGCCCAGGAAACCCATACCATGTATTTAAACCTATTAGAAGCACTAACCATCCAACCTAATACCATATCCATGGGTGACTTTAATTACCCCACTGTTAACTGGGAATCCTATATGGCATCAAAAGTACATGCACAGAGATTCTGGATTTTGTAAACACAAACTCCCTGGACCAGATAGTCAATACACCAACCAGGGTTGCAATCATACTGGATCTGGTCCTCACTAATATGTGAGAGTGCTGCACACCCACTACTGTAATGACTTCCCTGGTAAGTTCAGACCACAAAATGGTCTTCTCTGAAGTAAAAGTAAAACCTGGACTCCCAGCTAAACTGGGAATATTCAGGAACTATTCTAAGGCTAACCTCTTGCAATTGTGAGAACCTGGCAAAATTTCAAGCCTCTATAAACCTTGAGAACACTTCTGCCTATGCAGAACTGTTCACAGAAACCCTGTACAAGCATGTTAATAGCTGCACAGAGGCAGCTGCACACCCAGGAAGAAGTACAGAACTAACTCAAAAAACAAGCCACCCTGGTGGAATCACAAAATCAATCGGCTGTATAACAGGAGAAAGAAAATCATGTCAAAAATTAGGAGGTGCAGCACCCGATAGGATAAAAGTACTCACATTGAACTAAGCAAACAACTCAGTGGACAAATAAAGTCTACTAATGCCAAATTTGAGGTAAGTTTGGCCTCCCAGGCCAAGGACAACCATAAAGCATTCTTTAGCGATGTCCGCAACCTCAAAGGCAATACACAATTGTGTGCAGAGATCATTGTAATTGGAGCCACCTATACTGAGCCAGAAGATATAACAAACCTCCTGGCTGATAAATTCAGCTCCAACTTTACTCCTCTCTCCCCCTCAACCTTCCCTCAGGAAATATCATCAAATATAAGCCCCCCTACTATCACTAGGGAACAGGTCCTTAATGCTCTCTCTAAGACCAAGAACACTGCATCAATGGGCCCAGACAATATCCTAGGATGCATTCTAAATAGCATAAAACATGACCTATCAGGGCCTCTGGAATTACTATTTTACTGTAGCCATCAAGTAGGCTTCATGCCTCATGAATGGAGAAAGGCAACAGTCATCCCGTTGCACAAAGATGGTCCATCTACATACCCTGGAAACTACAGACCCATCAGTCTCACTAGTCTTATATGTAAAGCCATGGAAAGAATAATCATGGAGATGATCAATAGAGATATAGTAAACCTCCAGACACTGGACCCAACCCAATTTGGTTTCATCAAGGGCAGATCATGCCTACTCATCCTGGTGGACTTCTTTGAGATGGTCACCAAAGCAATGGATGAGGGCAAAATTGTTCCCACTGCCTACCTTGACCTGACCATGGCATTTGACACAATACTCCACTCGGGCATTGTTGACAAACTCAAGAAGTTAGGTTTAAACCTGTATGTCACCAGGTAGATAGCCAACTGGCTGACAGACAGGACCCAGGAAGTTAGAATTGGGGAGTCCACCTCTACAAAAAGGCCAGTCACAAGTGGAGTCCCTCAGGGATCAGTCTTTGGACCACTCCATTTTGGCATTTACTTCTCAGAAGCCAAGGTCAATGTCAGTGGTCTCTGGCTGACTAAATTTGCAGATGATTGCAAATTAAGAGCTGTCATTGAATCTCACACTGATAAAAATGTTCTCCAGGAGGGACTGACACAGACAAACAACTGGTGTCAGAGTCATGGACTAAAACTAAATGCCAAGAAATGCATAATAGTATCCTTTGGGAAGCCATCCATCCCTGGTAACTATCATCTTGACAGCACACCCCTTACAGTTGACCCAGTAGTCAGGGACTTAGGGACACACATAGACAGTAGTCTAGCCTTTGATCATCATGTGTCTACACTGGTGAGGAAATCATTTTATGTTGTGCAACTTATAAACAAAGCTATGGCTTCTAAGTCCAAGAAAGTCATTGTTCCACTGTATTCGGCATTCATCAGCCATATCATTGAATACAATGCCCCCTTTGGTATGTACCTAACTAGGTATAACCAACAATTGGAATGCCTACAGAGGTTTCCCCACTAAAAGAATACAGGGAGTGAGTAATATGTCCTATGCAAATCACCCCAAGGCCCTATCCCTGTATTCTGCCTCCTACAGGCTTTTAAGGGGAGATCTGTCTGGCATACAGGGCATTGTCAGACCTCACTCTGATGGACCTCCTGCATATCCACAAAACAAACAGTACCAGAATTACCCATTCTAATTACTTAAACCTTGCCTGTGATATAAATAGGACCTGCTGGAGAGATAGGTATGTATCCCAGAGACTACTCCATCTATGGAACAGGCTCCGCATCAATGTGAAGCAGAGTTCCTCCCTAATCCAATTCAAGTGTAATTTGGACAATTGGATGGGAAACTGGAAATTTAGCCCTGGTTTGGCACCTATGGCTTGGATGGAAACTAGTGACCTGTAAATGCTTGATCTCCCAGGCCCATGCTTACACTTATCAAGGGTATCATAACTTGCCAGAGATTTGGAATGCATGACTAGGCTTAAAAAGGCCCTTGTGGTCATCAGCCTAGTAAACACCTATGAATCTATGAACCTATAAGCTTTTTAAACAAGAGCAATATTTGGTTTATAAGAGGTGTGAGAACAAGTTTTGACCTTTCACTTTGAATGCATATTTTTAAAATCCAAAATGTGTGTTTGTATTTGAGTATATAGTTCAAGCAATGTCATATTATTTTTAAGAAGTAAGGTATTATGTATTGATTTCCAATATGATGTATAAGAAGTATTATTCCAAAGCAACACTGTGTTAATAAATGTGGAGTTTATATAAAAATCAATATTTGGAAACTCTATACCTCCTTCATCCCACCTTGCAGTATACCAGAGTAGAGAAATTCCTGGTTTTTGGGATACCAAAGGAAATTGAATAATAAGTTATTAACTTTCTGTTTAATTTTGACAGGTGGGGGAATTATTAGAGCTTGGTCAATGAATAAGATTTTAGGTAACACTATCATTTTGATTAAAGTTAGTCTGTCTTCACATGTGAAAAAGAGTCTGTTCCAACTGTCAGTTAGACTAGTAACTGAGTTTATAAGTTGTTGCTAATTAGATGTTAGTGATTTTTTATAATTAGATTCATTAATGATACCTAGATATTTAATATGAGTGTCCTCCCAGTTTGTCTCTTTTTGATCGAAGTTCCATAGTAACATTTTTATTCACTAGTAGTGCCTGAGTTTCGTTGTTAATGAATTTTAGACCATAAATGTTTGCAAAGAAGTCTAGATTATATAATAGGTGATCTACTGAATTTTCAATATCATTAGAAGTTATTAGTAGGTCATCAGCAAACAGTTATATCTTGGGGGATACGTTGGCATTTTTGTCTGTATTGTGGCATCAAGCTATTAATTTATCCCACTGTTTTCCCTTCCATCTCAGTTTTCAGCTTCTTCTAATTTCTCCCATTTACTACCATTACCACTGCCTTATCTGTACTCACTCTCATCCTGTGTGCCTTCTGTTTTGCATTCTATTCCCTATCCTTTGCTGAAATTTTTGTTCAAAATCTACCTGCAATGCCCCATCATCTGCATATAGCAGTTTTGTTGATCTGCCCCCTTTGACCTGTTTGCTAATGTATTCCATTATCATTATTAACAGCAGTGGGCTTAAAGTTGAACCCTTATGCACACCCATCTCCCACTGGGAACCCCCATGTGAATCCAACAGTTGTTCATATTTGTGTCACTGGTTCCTTGTACATAACTTATACTAAGTCTATCAATGTTTCTGGGCTGCAAACTATTGAAAGACTCAAAATCAGACATCTTAGGACCTAGTCATATGCTTTCTTCAAGAGTCAGGACACTTTCCTCATCTCTAGCTTCTACTAAGCTATCTGTTTCACTGCAGACATTGGGTCAGTTATGCTGCTTTCTGATCTGAGGAAGAACTGCTCATCTGCCATCTTATTTTCTGCTACTCTGTGTATTCATTTATCAATCATCATCTCCAGAATTTTCATGCAGTGTGACGGGGGTTTAATACCTCCATACTGCTCATGGGTGTGAATATTCCCTTGGTTCTAGTACACTGGTATTAGAATGATTATTCTTTAGTCATCTGGGATGTTTTTTTTTCTCAATACTGCTATGAGTATCCTCTGGAGGCATTTCTTCCCTAACTCACCCAACATCTCAATCACATCTACTGTCACCACATCTGAGCCTGCTGCATTCCCTTACTTCATTTTCCTTAGTGTTATTCTAACTTCTTCTAAGGTGAGCTCTTCTTCTTCTTTCATTGTAGGTTGTGTCTGCAGCAGTACTGCTTGCTTATGGTTTTCTTCATTCAGAAGCTGCTGGAAGTACTCCTCCCATCTATTTTTGTTGTACTGTGGACTGGTGAACAAGTTGTTGCTAGCATCCCTTATGAAGGATGTCTGATAACTATCTTTTTTATCTTTCTATGTTTACCTTGCAGCCTGAGAGAGTTTCTTTGTGCCATGTGCTGTGCCATATTCCAGAAACTGGTAGAGTACCTCTGATGTCTTTCTCTCTGTTATTACTACTACTGTCTTTGTCATTTTGTTAGTCAACCAGTATTCCTTCATAACCTGGTCATTGTTTTATATCTCCCACTTTTTCCTGCACTTCTTTCATTTGATGATGTTTTGTGTGTGTGTGTGTGTGTGTGTGTGTGTGTGTGTGTGTGTGTGTGTGTGTGTGTGTGTGTGTGTGTGTGCGTATGTTTTTGTCTATGTTTCTTTAGCCAATAATGAACAATATTTCATCTCAACTAGAAAAGGGTCTTTATTAGTTCCCTGAAAGACATCTCCATCAAATCCATATTCATAGACACAACTACAATTAATGCTGCATTCAGCGAACAATCATTAAATTGAAGTTTTTCCCTGGGAAAGTAACTAGGTGGCCAGCATCATGAATTAGCCATTTTCCCCACTGTAGTGTGATCTTGGAGTTGGTATATATAAGTAGGGGGGGGTTGTGGCGGCAGATCTCCCCACACTGAAAGGTGTGGGGCACGAAACCCACCACCTTCCTGAGTGTATGTAGTCTGTATTCTGGTTGCTGTGGTGGCCAAGTAGTTTCTTTCACTGGGAAAGAAGTTCAATGATTGTAACTTTCAATGACCAGCTCTTCGATGGGTAGTGATCGATGAATAAGGATTTTATGGAGACATCTTTTACAGAAATAATATAGACTTCTAGAAAATCTAGTTTTAAAATACAACTTCTGAGACTGAATAAAAGTAACAAATGAGTTAGTCTTTCATGTCTAATAGTCAAATTTAACTTAAAATGTTGTGTGTGTGATAGCCATTAAATCTCAAAGCATGTCTTAATAAAAGAACATGTTATGGTCTGTGCAGAGGCAATCAAAAAGTAGTGCACTATTATTTCTTTCCAAGTTCCTCTTCCCATAAATCTGCATTGCGGGTGCACTTGTGATGATGAGCAGGGAGCAAGGAAATTTAATACGCTTCACTGTTGGAGATCTTTACTACTTTTGAAGGTGAGATAATTTCAGCAATATAATTTTAGAAGAACACAATTGAAAATATACCATGTTCATTTCTAATTATTTTAGGTCTAATTTCCGTGCTTTTTGCTACTTCTGAAATCTCTCTGTGTACCTGATGTGATGACAAAGAAGCAATATATTTACTTCAGCACAGAAAACTGTGACCAATCAGCCATAACAAATAGGAAAACTATTTATGAGGTATTACTGAGAGTGTGGCTAATCAGCATAAGGGAATTATGGCTCAGCAGGAACTTGCTTCAATAAATTCCTCACACATTTCTGAATTACAAATGAAAGCACACCAGATCATATTTTAAGAAGATGTTCACAAATTGGAGTTACGATGGCAGTCATATTATCTTTCATCTGTCAGGAGGTAAATAAAGCATTGATCCAGTGAGCCTCTTGGGAATGCGTTTGTCCCCTGATATTTGGTATAGCGCACAGTTCACACAGAGTGCCTGAAGATGCAGACATACTAATCTATTATGACATCTTATTTTTAGATTTCTTGATTTCAATGACAGGGAATCCATTTTGAAAAAAAAAAAAAAAAGAGACTCTGTCTTCCACTAAAAATAACTGACAGGCCAATTGAAATAGTGATAGAATACAGCACTTCTCTGTTCGTAAATGAAAAGCAACAGTTTATGTTATGCAGCATCTCACAATCATTGGCATTAGCTGCCATCTAGTTTTTTAATCATAGGTTGTTTGTGTCTGGCCAACAATTTACATTTGTCAGACTTGAAAACAATCTCACTCCTTTATTGCTATATCACCTGCACATAACCCTGCTGTTTCTTTATCTTTTCCCTTGGTGGAAATAGAGGTTAGTATGACACAAAGGGATAAATGGGATATGGACTGGTCTTTGCAGTATAACTAACTAAATCTCCGTCAAATCAATGTCTGAAATCTTCAGCAAATCTCAAACAAACTGCTAAACTTGCAAAATATCCAGCAATCACATGCTATTTAACTCAGTTATTGCCAAATTGAACAATTTTACTACTTGAAAACTATCATGAGGAAGACACAGATGTGCCAGTCTTTATGTCCCCAAACCATGCACTGATGTTCTGAATGTGAATGGTCAAGTAACAGACAGTGCTTCAGCTATCTTGACTTTTGTAGTAATTACAAATGGTAAAGATGGTCTCTTATCTTAAAAGTATAGATATTTATCTGTATACTTTATCGCTCTCTCTCTCTTTGTTTCTTTTCTCTCTTTTTTTTTGTTACTGTTTTGAAGCAGAAATTGCAGCAGGCAAGTTTCATCAGCATGGTAGTAATTTCAGAAAAACAAACAAATCACATATATAACTTTTGCCTTTCAATTTATTTATAGCTATATTTGTTTGTTCTCTACAAAAGCTACTTTCATATAATTTAAAAATACATCTTGGGTCAAGATTACAACTTTGAATTTTAGTAGATATTTCCATGTTAATTAGGACTGCTTCCATGATAGATATTTTATTTTAACGTGTTAATTGTATTTTGGCTTAGATGTTAATTTTAATAAAAGGGTTATTTTTAAATATGGCACATGGAGGATTTGTTTATTTTCAATAGTATGCTTATAGGGATATCAGCAACTGCTTAGTTTGCAATTCAATAATAGATTTGTCTTTTAAGTCCTATTTTACTATGCATTTGTATATTACTTATATGTTTTGGTTGAACTATGGAAATTGCTGGAATCCCAGCACTTGCACATTTGATGATAGATCTACCCTCATTTGATATCTATCAGGAAATGGAGGTGTGTAGTATATCTGGAATATAGACATGAACCATGGAGATGACATTTAGCAAGGACGGTTTATGCAACAGGGGGTCTATATTAGAACACCGAACGTTCAAAATTTCTAGTGTTCTAATATCGACCCATTTTCGGCGAATGTTGAAAATATTGAAGAAACAGAAAAACAAATTTTTTTCCTAGGGAAAGAATTTGGTTGTCTGTTTCTGTTGCTTTGGTATTTTCAGCTCTGTGGTGGAAAGTTACAGGTCGGGTTTAGGTAAGTGTGCGATTGTGTGGATGTGAGGTTAGGGCAGGTTAGGTGAGTTAGGGTTAGGGCGCAGGTCAGGTAAGTGTGCGATTGTGTGGACGTGAAGGTTAGGGCGGGGTAGGTGAGTTAGGGTTAGGGTGTGGGTGAGGTGACTGTGCGATAGTGACAGACCTTAGGGTTAGGGTTTGGGTTAATGTAAGTGGATAGTTAGTGGTGTATGTATAGTTTAGTGTAGGGTTAGGTGTAACAGTTTAGGTGTATGTGTGAGGATTGCTGTTTGTTTGGTGTGCTTGTGTTGTGTGTTTGTGTTTTGGAACAGCAAATTTTTCCCTAGGAAAAATTTTGCTGTTCTGTATGTTCGATGTTTTAAATTTTCAATTAATAGGGTTCGATATTAAAACACTCAAAATTTTGAAAGTTTGGTGTTCAAATATAGACCCTGCAGCAGGGGGTATGTGCATATTGCGATGATGTGGCAATAAAGTTGCTTGAATATGAATGTAATGTTAGCATAGGTCTCAATAAATCAGGACACATAGCAATAGGCTCATGGAGTAGACAGAAGCATGCACAATCATGGACAATATCAGGATAATGCCACCATTAATTTGTGTTATTGACATAAAATATGTGATTGTGAGTTATTGACATGTATTGCATGAACATACTTGTATAAGTGTAATAATTTCTCAGTAATCTGTAAGGGGAATCAAGCACACCTTCCTCAAAAATGACCATTTCTGGGAGGTGTTAAGAGGAACACTGTTACATCTGTATTTTAAATTAGGAGTAATCCTGGCAAGTTGAGTTTTGCATGACACATATATACCACAATCCGCCCTTGCATGAATGTAACCCATGCCATAAATGTTGTCAATGAGCTATGCATTTACTGGGTGCATCACAGCAAGATGTGTCACACATGCATCTTGTACAACACCATGAAGGGAAGACTGCACTGTCAACTTCTAATGGTTATGCATCACAAGGAATACTTATGTATGAAAAAAAACAGATGTGTGGAAGCACATTGTGGCAAAGGTGATACACTTGAGTAAATCATCCCCGGAAGACAAGTGGTGAGGTACGTGCAAAAGGGTGCATTGTACTCAATTATTAGTTTGACGAAGGCTGAGAACAATGGGCCTATAATGTCCTTTAATGTAGATGGCCTGTCCATACTCAGGAGTTGTGCTACATATAAGGGATTTGTCACCACTGTGGTCACATTCTGGTGGAAGTTCTACTATCTACCTGAGTATCCAGGTCACATAACACTTGGTCTCCTCAGGGGTGTGCTGTCTATATTGCAATTAGCTTATGTATTTGCTTTCAAAAGGAAATAATTATGGGCTTTTGTTCATATAGAGGGTCTTCATTGCTGTGGCAACAATCATTTTTGTATATTAATACTTTCTGCACTATATCAATAGTATTCTTGGATTCAATGACTGCCCCCAATTTGCAGTCATCCAAAAGCTGGTTAGACAAATGATGTCTAAGTTTTTCATGACTTTTGAGACTTAAATACTGAACAAGAAAAGGCATCATACAGAATCCTGAGGTACAGACCTGGTCACTGAACTCTACCTAGAGATGGCTTCACACACTTTGACATTATGTGTCCTGTGTGTGATCTATTTGTCTAACCACTTGATGATGTAGGTGTTTATGCCCATTTCAGACCTTTTTCTGTAATACCTGTGTTTGGATTTTTGTCAAATGCCTTAGCCAGATCGAGTTATGTGGGATGACATCACTTCTTCATGCATGTCCTTGGTGAACTTCTTGAAGATGTCAACCAGATTTAACAGATACAATATAGCCTTCACAAATCAAAAATGTGTTTGGTACACAGTCGAGAGTTTATCGGTGTCCTTCCTGATAAGGTCCATAATGAGTTATTGCTCTGCTTCACAAAGGAGGGAAGTTGGAATTATGGGTGTACAATTCCTTGCAGCAGGTGATGGTCCCCACTTGTTCAGATGGATGACTATTGCTGTTCACCCTTCTGTAAGAACATAGTCTGTCTGGAGACTTTGTTTACCCAGGGATCCAACTGTGTCTGCTAGGTCAAGTTTTAAGTCATGGTATAGCCAACCTTGGATGCTGTCAGGGCCCATTGATCCCGTGCTATTAACCTTAGAGAGCACATAGGTGAGCTGCTGTCTTGAGAAAATAAACTGAGTAATGTTTGCATGTATACTTTTGTTGATAGATTCTCTCTTTGAATTTCTCCAGGTCTTTTGGGTTTCTAATACCATGAAATGAACATGTTGATGACAGCAACATTCACATAGAGTCATAGTATATTACTAAGTTAATAACCAACATCACATTATATCCAGTCCATTATTATAACATTTAAACCAAACTCCCTATATCTATATGATGGAAGATAGTAAGTCTGTATGTGTATGTGTATATTTGTTTGATTGCATTACTTACTGCCTCTGTCCATATGTGACATGTACCTCACATGCCATAATAAGATTTGTCACCATACTGATTGTTGAATGAACACACACACACACACACACACACACACACACACACACACACACACACACACACACACACACACATACTGCCTAAAATGAGAGTAAAATCCCTACTTTACCACCTAGAGATTACAGTACTTAAGACACGTGCCCCAGCACAAGTGTGCCTTTCATAATGTTAGGCAACACTTTATAAATGATGACATCAACAGCATGTTGTGAGAAGAAGATGCTAGTCCAAGTGTCTCACATGCTATTCTAAAATGGTCTCTAGAATGTGAACTAACTGAACACAAACACACATACATACCAGCTGACCACAGTGAGACTAGAACCCCTACCTAACTATCTACAGAACGCAGTATTTAATTCAAGTGCCACAGCACAAGTCTGGTGTTTATCGCATCAGACATCACTTTATAGATGATGACATCAGCAGTGTGCAGTGAGAAGAAAATGCTACTTGGAGTGTCTCACATGCTGTTCTAAAATGGTCTCTAGAATGTGAACTAACTGAACATAAACACACACACATGCACACACACACACACACACACACACACACACACACACACACACACACACACACACACACACGCACACGCACACACACGCACACACACACATACACACACACACACACACTCACACATACACACACCAGTTGACCGCAGTGAGACTAGATCCCCTATCTACCTATGTACGGAACACAGTAGTAAAAGCAAGGATTTATGTATATAAACTGATGTTAGAAATAGCTGACAGATTCTATGATGTTCATGCAGTATTTTATATTAGAAAATGGTGTGTCATAACTTTTACAACATGAAGTACTATTGCTATTGTCTTCGCCATTTGCACAGAGGTAAGCAACGAGCAAATGTGGGTCTCTGCTTAACTGGGAAAATAGTAGTAAGTTCCATTAGTTTGTCTTCAGCCACACAAACATGCTAAGTGGTGAGACGCAACAGTCAGCACTTTGGACAGTACTGAATGTAAGAACAATTCCTGCTGCCTAGCTTTCTCTGTGTCAGCATTATTTCAGTAAGGGATGAATTTTGTGTAAGGGATGTAGGTATATCAGGGTCAGGTAAGCACTGAGTTTATATTTTCAGCACAAATAAAACAGGGTTCGAATCTAACTCAGTCTAATTTTTGTACTCATTTTTTCAGGGTGGTATTAGATAATTAAATGTGATATTCTTTGCATGTATGAGAGATAAGGACAACAGTGAAGTAGTGTATAACAACAAACATAAGTCAATTGATTTATGGGAACAGTACATGCATGGATTTGCAGTGTTATACACTATTTAGTGCAAATAAATGTTATAGTACATATGTAATTTGAGTGCCTTTACTCTGCTTTAAGTGTGTGCACCTTTAGCTCAGCAGGTTTAAGCAACATTGGGTGGAGGTAACTGTAACATGCCATAGGACATGAAGAGCCCTTCACCATCACTCAGTATTGGGGCGCGATGCCAAATTCTGTGCAGACACAGAGGACAAAAAGTGAAGGCCTCTATTAGGGATTTATTATTTATGTGAGTGATGTGTGATTTTATTTTTGACCAGATTAAAGGCATGAAATTGAGGTAGAAAAGAAAGTGGCAAAATGGGGGGCAGGGCAAGCAGGGGGAAAAACAAAGTGGAAGCAACACAGGAATGTGCAGGAGGAAATTAGGAAAGAACCATAGCTATCCACTTCTTCAACAGTGTAAAATGAACATGGATAGAATATTGGATTAATTTGCAATGTCACCTCAGCAAAGGTGGGTGGTAACAGCACAATCATGTTGTATAGCCAATTGGACTAATCAAGTGTGTCGAGAAGATACATGTACAAAGTGGAGTGCTACGTATGGGACAATATATATATTTTTTTGTGAAACAGGTGCCCATTTTTTTATTCTACTTCAGGGAGAGAGGAATTTGGGGTAAGGGACATAGGTATGTGAGGTTCAGGTAAGGTGGTTACAGTCAAACAAGACAAACAAGAAAGAGACAGGAGACAGGAGTGGTGAGGGGCAAATATGGTTCGTGGGCACAATGATTGGGGATATGGAGGGGACATCAGAGGCCCATGCCAGTCAACCATGGGGACAGTGAGAATCTAGTCTTCACCTTAAGAACTGTCATCACCATCCCCTTCTTCAACTCACTGTTGGAGTGCTTGACATTTTTTTTTTCTTTGCAGCATTCCAGCAAGCATCTTTACAATACAGCTGAGGTGTGCACCAATGGTGCCTTCTACAATCGCATGCACCATGCTTGGCAGCTCCTGCTAGGTGACAAAAATCACTACCTCCTCCAATACTCCTGGAGGGTACCACCGTACCAGCTGCTAGGGTGGTGCTACCTGATGTTGAGGTTCCAGGTTGTACAGGGGCTGCCGAGACAGTACTGCCAGGTTGCATCCCAGATGTGGTGGGCATCAGTGCAGCAACTGTTGGAGGGGTGGCAGGATGAGCCACACTGTTTGGCCTACCTCCTGTCCTCAATGTAATTTTGTCAATTGTCTGAATTTGATAACATCAGAGCATTGTGAACACACATACAAAAAATAAAAAAGAGAGATAAGAGGTGGGGTAAAAAACAAAAAAAGAAAAAGAACAAAATAATTAGAATCATCATATGTCACATACAATCAATTACTATGTTATAACTATAATTTTACTTTTATGTTAACTATACTTTTTAAAAACTACAAAATAGCACTGAGAATTGTTCCAAGTAATCCTTGCACTATGCATATATTGCACATATGCTTTCAAATAATGCAGATTAAGTTAATAACATGGCATTTATGTCAATGTTGTTGAAATTAATACTTAATATTTTTTTTTATTATTTTAGTCTGTATCTATTACTTGTGGGATTTGAACCCACAACATATGCATTCACTATTACAATTCACTTCTACAATTCCCCATGAGCTACAGAATGATGCATGTATGCTTGAATTTATAGTTAAGATGTGCATGCTTAATTTGTTACTAATGTTTAGAAGAGCAATAATTTTAATATGGTTATGATTATGTTGTGCTGCATACATACCCCTTGCTTCTCTTAGACTTTCTAAATGTTCAGCATGGGCTTCTCTGTTCACTGCAATCTCCTGGGAAGCTGTAAAATACAGAGAAGAGAAAAAGAGAGGAGCATTATGCATACCAGTCTTGCTAATCTCCAGCTTTGAGTCTGTCCTAAACTCATATACCCACTAGTTGAGTTGTACCTGCTTGCGCCTTTTCAGGTCATTGAAGTGGTGCCTGCATTACTCTCCAGTGCTTAGAATGCCAGTCGCACTGGAGACAGCCTTGGCAAGAGTATTCCAAGCCTCCTCCGATTTATATTGAGATCTGGTATACTCCCTCTGCAATACCCTATGGCTCTGATGCATTACAAGGAGTCCAAAGAATATTCTGAGCTCCTCTATACCCCATCTTTGAGTCTTAAATTGGGCACCTTCCTTTCTAGCTCCTGCCATGTCCACACAGGTCATACAGCAACAGTTAAAGTGTTTTCCCATCAATTAATGATATTGCATTTAATGGTCAGTGTGTAAGCCCGCATAACAATGCCAACTAAATTTTCACGATGTTAAGTGGACAACAATATTGCCAAGCAGAGAGGAAGGCAGTTTATGATTTAAGAAGAGTAATGTGACATTTGGTATTAGTTTATGGGTCAGATGCTGATGTACCTGTTAGATGAGTTAACTTTTCAGACATGTATTGCAGTGTATAAATTGTATAACCTGACATGGGTGACAATCAGAAGGTCAAAGTGGGTTTGGGCAAACCCACTTCAGTCGACATCTGGAGGCCGAATGGCGACAATGTCGAACCCAACATTGTCAAATTACGAATCTCGCCCCCACCCATCTTGACCCATGTTAAAGCCTATTCCGAGGTTTACAGTGAGTCATATTTCGACAATGTCGGAATTCGACATTTTTGATTTTGTGGAAGCGGGTTAACAATCTCATCATTTGATGGGGTCAGGTTCGACCTTCTGATGGGCATTTCTTTGAATTGGTGGAAAGCTGATAGATCTCCTGGCTGTGAGCAAAGTACACTTTTTGTAACTTAATTTGCACTGTGTTGTATTTATACATTTGCTTATTATTTATACATTTGCTGTATTGTTTCTGTCCTTTGTTGTCTCCACTGTGTTTTTTCTCAGGGTAGCTCAGAAGCTAAATTCAGGTGGGGGGTTGTTGAGCCAGCCCACATCCTAGCTGTTAGTTATTGCCTGAGGTGTATTTTCTCTGTTGTAATTCCAGTACAGACTGCATTTCTGTGAATTGGTGCAAAGCTGATAGATCTCCTGGCTGTGAGCAGAGTTGGAATCTATTCCAAACTGATAAGCACACTTTAATACACTTTTTGCAACTTAATTTGCACTGTGCTGTACTTATACATTTGCTTATTATTTACACATTTGCTGTATTATTTCCCTCCCACCCTGTTGGTATCTTGTTCTTATACTTGGTGACTTTGCAGTTGTCTGCCTCTACTGTAAATTTCATCTGGAAGACTCCCCCCAGTCTAATGTCATTAGCTTATTTTACCTGTTACAGAGAGAACATTTGAGAAGGCCAACCCACTTAGTTTCTTAAGCTTGAATTACCTTCTGCTCCTCCTTTCTCCCTTTCAACTTTACTAAAAAAAAAAATAAAATAAAACTTTGCTAGAATCTCCCTGTGTTCTGACTGAGTGTGCTTCTCAGCTGATAAGTATATTTTTGGTAGTTTTTAACTGTTCAGAGTTGAATAAAACAATAATTGAATTCAGTTCAGAATACATTTTGAATACATTATGCTTATTTAAACTGTATTTGTTTTAATACTGCTGCACACTCATGTGTGCTAGCGTGCACTGCACTTGAATTGTTTTTAGTGCTGTTTTAGCTGCTTTTCTGTAAAAAAAAAAAAAAAAATTCTAAGTGTGTTTCCTACCTGAGGCTGTAACTAGTCTAGTCCAGATACAGATTTGCTGTATCCAGGACTGTATGTAATCATCTGAGCTGCCAAGCCTTTCTGTGTTGGAGGGAAGCCTTCTAGCTTATCAGTGGGAGTGGTAAGCTCTAGGTAGCCTTTCTACCACAAGAGGAGTGGTTTTTGGCCCAGAAATTGTAGTTTATTGGTCGTTTGGGCAGTTTTTCCATCTCTTTCAACTTTCTGGTTTAAAAGCCAGCATTTGCACTTTTCCTACCTGTCCTGTAACTAGTCTAGTCCAGATACAGCTTTGCTGAATCCAGGACTGTATGTAAGATTCTGAGCCCCCCAAACGTTTCTGTATTGGAGGGAAGCCTTCTCGCTTGTCAGTGAGAGTGGTAGGCGTTAGGTAGCCTTTCTACCACAAGAGGAATTGTTTCTGGCCCAGAAATTGTAGTTTATTGGCCATTTGGGCAGTTTTTCCATCTCCTTCAACTTTCTAGTTTAAAAGCCCATGTTTTCACTTGCTTCCTGCCTTTCCTGTAACTAGTCTAATCCAGATACAGATTTACTGTATCCAGGACTGTTTGCAAGCTTCAGTGCAGTGCAAAGTCTGCTCTTCAATTTTTCCCTTAGGTCTGTTAGTTCTCTCCTCTCCTGCACTTTTACTAGCTTATTAGTCTAGCACTTTACAAGAATTCTTGTAGCAATTGTAGAACACAAAAGGGCTACCAGCACTAAATGTTCTACAAAGAAACAGCTGCAGTACTTATTATTAATGCCCACCCTTCCAGGTATGTCTAAAGGTCAGTCCCCTGTGCTTTCTCCTATTAACCTGGTGAACTTTGGCATCCTGAGGCAATGTAGCAACTGCTTCATGTACACTTACAACCCTCTTCTCTTACCTCCCAACACTCAGACTTGTAAGAAATGCACTTATATATCCAAACTGGAAATTAAGGACTCTCCAGCCAAGACCGGAATAGCTGGTCAAGAGGAGAAGGTCAACACTTGCACCACACCGCATGGAACACATAGCCCTCCAGAACTCACACCAGCACTGCCTTCACATAAAAACACAAATCACACACCCACCTTCATGGAGGTTCTCAATAAAAATCTACCCAAACAGCAGAGATCTCCAAAGCAGAAACGCATTTGACCACCACAACACAACACTAATCATGAGACACATAACTCTCCTAAACCGTATGCCACCCAACCAAAGCCCCTAAGGCAAAACAGCATGCCCAACACACTGATCATAGGTGCCTCAATAGTGAGGCACAGTGATGTCCCACTCACTAGGTTGAATAAGGAGAAAGTAACAGGCAGCTGCCTGTCAGGTACCAGGATCCACCACATAATGCATGCACTCAGGTCCCTCAACAACAGGTATGAATATGACTCTGTCATTGTACATGTGGGTGTGAATGACCTGAGAAGTATCTCCCTGGACTACATGAAGAGAGACACCCAGCAGGTATTACCCTAGCCCTGAGCAGCATCCTACCATCACCCAGAATGATACCACATTACAAGCAGAAAATGGTTAATTTCAACAATTGGCTAAGTTTCTGGTGTCATTTTAAGGGGATCCAGTATCTGTCTGCCTGGGATGACATGACTGACAGACCTCAATGCTTTGACAATGATGACCTGTATCTGTCAAGCCTGGGCTTCCAGATACTGGCCAAGGCTCTTGCCAACCCTATAGTGCCTTTTTAGGCAGTGTTCCAAAGGCCAAATTACCACTGTAACAGCTACAAACAAATGCAATCTGAGAGTCATGCTTCTAAATGCTAGAAGTCTAAATCTCAAAATGCACTTGCTCAAAGCATGCCTTAAAATGGAGAACATTGACATTTGTGCTGTAACAGAGACCTGGTTCAAGGCAGCAGAAAGCAACCCTGCACTAGCAAGCTATAACTCATTCCACACCTTTCGGCCCCAGAACATGGACCAAAGTTCCAAAGGCAGTGGTGTTTCCATATTCATAAAGGATGCGCACACCTCCAGTCTGGTAGCCTAATATAATGCATCTGAGATACTTCAGGTGCAGCTAACATTAGGTAAGACAATGATTCAGGTCATAGACCGCTATAGGTCCCCAACCATGTCCCAAGACTCACACTCCACGTTCCTAAGCACCCGGGAGAATATTAGGGTCCAACCTAACGCACTCATACTGAGCGACTTCAACTACCCCTCCATTAACTGGGGAAAACTACTTATGTACCAATACACTTGCCCAGGATTTCCTGGAATTCATTAATTCCATTGCTGTTGACCAGCTCATTCTTATCCCCGCTAGAGGTAGCAACATCCTTGACATGGTCATTACTAACATGGGCAACCATTGCTCTACACCAATAGTCAACTCCTCCCTGGTTAGATCCGACCACAAACTAAACGCCTTGGAAATCCACAACCCCCCCCCCCCCACAAAGGTAACCACCATGAAAAACTTCTCCAAAGCTAACTTTGGGCTCCTGGAAACAGAGGTGACTAACTTCATGGCACTCATGCAAATGGAGAATAGTTGCATGACCACCGAATCATACACCAATGCACTGTACGAACATGTACACAAATGGATGGATCTCACCATACCCAATAGAAACAAGATCATCTCCTCCAAAAAAAGGAAGCCTGCCATACACAAACTCTACAACAGAAGGAGGAAATGGATGCAAAATAAGGTGAAGTCCCAAGACTGGAAAAACTCCCTTATCAGCATCAACAAAAGTTGAGTTCCCTCATCAAATCCTCTAAAGCAAGCTATGAAAACAGAATTGAAGCAGATAGTAAAGACAACCACGAGGCCTTCTATAGTTATGTAAATAATCTCAATGGCAATACCCAGATTTGCTCTGAGCTACTGCATAATGGTACCTCCTATACCAAGCCAACAGATATTGCCAATATACTGGTTGACAGATTCAGTGTGAACTTTACCCCTCTCTCACCCCAGAAAGGACCAGACACAATACCAGTAGATTGCCAGGCACCCAGTATTACTGCTGCACAGGTTAAAACAGCACTGTCCAAGGCCAAGAATACAGCTTTTATGGGATTTGACAATATTCCTGGCTGTGTTCTACATGAACTACAGAGTGAACTGGCACCTCACCTGAGTGCCCTGTTCCATCACAGCCTCACCTCAGGCTTTGTCCCAGCCGAATGGCACACTGCTACAGTTATCCCTCTCCAAAAAGGAGGAGTGACTACAGACCCTGGGAACTATCGAGCTGATTAGCCTGATGAGTCTGATATGCAAACCTATGAAATGCATCATCATGGACCTAATAAACAAGGATATAGGGATTCTCCAAACTCTGGATCCCACACAATTTGGTTTTGTGAAGGGTAGATCTCTATTTTTTTATGGTGACTACTGTGTATGATTTCTGGCCATTGCACAATACTGATTTGCATATTTACACGATAGAAGGTCACACAGGTTACAATGTATCTTTTTATAAATTGACAAGACTGCAGGTGTTGTGGATGCATACTAACTGCACAAGATGAAACAATGCATCTTTTTGAAATTGGCACTGTCTGCTTATTGTCTGCAAGTGTTGCAGAAGTGCACGTGTTGTGGTAGCTTGCTGACTGCCACACAAAGCCATTGCCTATTTGTGAGGTGGGAAAGAAGAAGATGTAACAATGTATATTTTCTGAAATTGACACTGTATGCTTGTTGTCTAGGGTATTATGCCATGATTGTGTGACGGTGAGCAGTGCACAAATGAGAGAGGCAAAGCTGAACATGTATTATTCTTGTAAAAACTTTTTATTCTTTTTCATCATTAAAAGATAAATGTGGGACTTGAGCCATGATCTAAACATCCTGTGTGCTTTATCATGTTTACCAGATGAACTACACACACTTGATTGACAGCTGTAATTTATGCTGTCCTTATCATATAAGCAACTTCCATTAATTTTAATTTCTTTAATCTGTTTCACCATATTTTTGCTAAGCTGCACTTTGTGCAAATGGTCATATTAAAAACAACAAAAAAAATACAAAATGCATTTCAACACACCTTACAGATCTTTACACAACTCTGGATTTGAACTATCATACTAATGAACCAAACACACTAGGCATATCTTATCTCTCTTTGCCATAGGAACAACTTTGCAGCAGGAAAGCAAGTCATTGTTCATGCAACCAAACTCCCTTTCCTCCACAGTATTAATAAGCCATATACACTTGTACATTCTCTTTTGTTTACACATGCATCACTTACAGATTTATTGCAATGAGTGATCACACAACTAGTTATGAGTATTGTTTGCACCAATGCAGCTCTGCTTTCTCTTTGTATTGTATTAATACTTATCTGTGCTATAATCTCAGACATGCAATCCATAAGGCATTTTGTATAATTGTCCTTTAACTATATGATAAAATGCAAAGAAAAAGGCAACAAGCAGATAACGATAGGACAAACTCGCCACCACGGAGACCAGTTCAGGAAACCTTTAATGTAATCCAAACGCCAAACAATCCAGAAAAATGAACGCCTTAGTACAAAAAATCACACCCTGCGTTTTCGTCAACTTCCCCGACTTCATCAGAATAACCAGTACATCAATTAAAAGTGCTTTTATATAATCTCAACCTTCAGTTAATTGCTCATTAATTGGAATCAATTAAGATTTAAAAAAGTAGTGCAAAATTGTTCTAAAACTGCCTTACCCTCCATAACACTTTAAATACATTTTTGCCACACAATATATCATTCCTAAAAACTTTAAATATGTATGAATATGTTAAAAACTGCAATAATATTTTTATAAATATTCTAATAAATAAGTTATATACTTAAAAATATATATAATTCATGAAAAGTATAAATACATGTGGATAGAAGAACCTGCAGTTTGCTGCCATAAGATATGTATTAAAACAATTAAAACACTCTCAGATAAAATTCATGTGTAAAATACATTGCAAAAAAGACTCATAAATATTAAAATTCAAATAATTCCATTGATATGATACACATTCATGATGTAAAAATGCAAATATAAGAGACATGTCTGAAATACATATTTTCTTCTCATGATTCCAGGTAAGGAGACTATGGGGGCCTCTGGTGGCAAGAGTAGGTAATAACATTCCTACAACTTGGCTGCTCTTAATTTTAACAAAGGTAATATAGTTATGTTATCATTTAGCCCTGGATATTTATCAGCATTCAACGCTACTTGCCACCAAAGCTCTCTATACTCAATTCTAGTCTCCCAAGGTCCCCCCCGGATATCTGGTTGAATGTGCTCTATAATCAGAAACTTGAATTTATATTCCTTGCATATTTTGCTGTGCTTATATAAAGCATTACTTTCTTTCTTAGTGGAAATTTCGTAAATGTGCTCGTAAATCCTTTTTCTTAAAACTCTTTCAGATTTACCAACATAAAACGAGCCACACTTTTCGCAAAAGGCAAGGTACACTATCCCTTTGGTGTTACAGTTAAAATATTCCGGACTACTTATCATTTTATTCCTACTTGGGATATAATACCCTTCCCCATTTATTACATAACTGCATTGGCCGCAATGCCCACATTTATAGGTTCCCTTCTTGTTATTATTTCGGTTATTGGAGGTCTTCTTACTTTCCAAAATATTGCCCATACTTCTGGAATTCCTATAAATTACTTTCTTAGGAATATTAGATATACCTTCCATATCAGAAAATGCTAGAAACCTGTCCCATTCTTTAAGAAATATTTTGCTAATTCCACTATTTATACCATTATATTCCAGAACCAAGGCCTGTGAAAAGTCCTCTGACTTTTTACTATTATTACTTGTTAGTCCATTACCAAAGGTGGAGTTGGATGTTCCTCCATTTCCATGCCCTTTATATATAGGTTCAAATCTGCCCTTCCTTCCTTCTTCCACTTCTATCCTTATTTGCTCCACAAACTCATTGGGGTAGCCTCTCTCTTTAAACATCTTTTCTAATAATTCACATTCATTTTTGAAGTCCTGCTCCAAACTTGTCATGCGGCTGCCCCTGACAAATTGTCCCTTGACAATACTTTTTTTACAATGCTTTGGGTGGGCACTTTGGAAATGCAAGAAGGAATTGCAGTATGTGGGCTTCCTATAAACTCTGGATTCATAATGTCCTTCTCCCTTATAAAATTCAACGTCCAGGTATACTAAACTAACATCTGAAACATGATGTGTGAAACTCAAAAAACTTGTGGTTAGATTCAAATATTCTAAAAACTCAGTTAATCTGTCTCTCCCAACCGTCCAAAGAATAACTATATCATCCAAAAACCTCCTATACATTATCCAACAATCTTTGTAAATAGATTTAAGGACGTACTTTTCTTCCCAAAATGCTAAAATAATGTTAGCATATGTGGGGGCACAAGCTGCCCCCATGGCTACTTCTTTGATCTGCTGGAAGAACTCTCCTTTGAAATGTATATAATTGTTGCTCAGGACTAAATCCATGAGCCATAAACATGCCAGTTTGTCATTCCTAGTCATACCTTCATATCCAAAGACTATATCCTCCAAAATGATCTTACCCTCTTCATGAGGTATAGAGGAGAATAAATCGACTACATCAATGGTTAAGAATAACACATCATCCTGCCATATACAATGATTTAAATCTCTCAATAAATCCCATGAATCTTTCAAAATACTCGGTCTCCCAGTCCATATTGGCTTTAACTTGAGATCCACGTATTTGGCCTAGGTCTGGGTTTTAGAACCTTCAGCTGACACTATAGGTCTTAATGGGGGATCTAGTTGATTTTTGTGGATTTTCGGTATCCCAAAGATCGTGGGAATCTTTGGTTTATCCACCTTCAAAAATCCATAACTACTAGGACTTATCAAACCCTCCTGTAGCATATCATACAAGGCTGCATCAATTTTATGGTAGGCTATATTGATCTCATTTTTAGAGACAATTCTATACCTATCTTCATCCCATAAAAGCGTATACATTTTGCTATCATAGAGAATGTAGTCCATAAAGATGATACCCCCTCCCTTGTCGGGTTTCATTATTCTTATTTCTCGATTATTCTTGATCTCATTTAACAATTCTTTTTCTCTTGTGGTTATATTCCTATGCCATATGTTGGTACCACTATACTTTCTAATTTTGCTCTCTAACACTTTCTCTAGATTCTTTATTTGGGGATGTAATGGAGGGCTATATATACTTTTCTTCCTTAATGTGTCACCATCCGTCCCATTTTTATTTCTATTATTATTTATACTAGGCCACATGACATTAAAGTTCACTTTTCTCAAAAATAATTTGATATCCAATAAACTTCTAGCCACGTCACCCTTGTTGTCAGGAATAAATTTCAAGCCCTTAGAAAAAAGGGCAAAATGTTCTTTCTCCACCTTTAAATTACTAAAATTGTATATACTGAGAGACCGAGTATTTTGAAAGATTCATGGGATTTATTGAGAGATTTAAATCATTGTATATGGCAGGATGATGTGTTATTCTTAACCATTGATGTAGTCGATTTATTCTCCTCTATACCTCATGAAGAGGGTAAGATCATTTTGGAGGATATAGTCTTTGGATATGAAGGTATGACTAGGAATGACAAACTGGCATGTTTATGGCTCATGGACTTAGTCCTGAGCAACAATTATATACATTTCAAAGGAGAGTTCTTCCAGCAGATCAAAGGAGTAGCCATGGGGGCAGCTTGTGCCCCCACATATGCTAACCTTATTTTAGCATTTTGGGAAGAAAAGTACGTCCTCAAATCTATTTACAAAGATTGTTGGATAATGTACAGGAGGTTTTTGGACGATATAGTTATTCTTTGGACAGCTGGGAGAGACAGATTAACTGAGTTTTTAGAATATTTGAATCTAACCACAAGTTTTTTGAGTTTCACACATCATGTTTCAGATGTTAGTTTAGTATACCTGGATGTTGAATTTTATAAGGGAGAAGGACATTATGAATCCAGAGTTTATAGGAAGCCCACATACTGCAATTCCTTCTTGCATTTCCAAAGTGCCTACCCAAAGCATTGTAAAAAAAGCATTGTCAAGGGGCAATTTGTCAGGGGCAGCCGCATGACAAGTTTGGAGCAGGACTTCAAAAATGAATGTGAATTATTAGAAAAGATGTTTAAAGAGAGAGGCTACCCCAATGAGTTTGTGGAGCAAATAAGGATAGAAGTGGAAGAAGGAAGGAAGGGCAGATTTGAACCTATATATAAAGGGCATGGAAATGGAGGAACATCCAACTCCACCTTTGGTAATGGACTAACAAGTAGTAATAGTAAAAAGTCAGAGGACTTTTCACAGGCCTTGGTTCTGGAATATAATGGTATAAATAGTGGAATTAGCAAAATATTTCTTAAAGAATGGGACAGGTTTCTAGCATTTTCTGACATAGAAGGTATATCTAATATTCCCAAGAAAGTAATTTATAGGAATTCCAGAAGTATGGGCAATATTTTGGAAAGTAAGAAGACCTCTAATAACCGAAATAATAACAAGAAGGGAACCTATAAATGTGGACATTGCGGTCAATGCAGTTATGTAATAAATGGGGAAGGGTATTATATCCCAAGTAGGAATAAAATGATAAGTAGTCCGGAATATTTTAACTGTAACACCAAAGGGATAGTGTACCTTGCCTTTTGCGAAAAGTGTGGTTCGTTTTATGTTGGTAAATCTGAAAGAGTTTTAAGAAAAAGGATTTACGAGCACATTTATGAAATTTCCACTAAGAAAGAAAGTAATGCTTTATATAAGCACAGCAAAATATGCAAGGAATATAAATTTAAGTTCCTGATAATAGAGCACATTCAACCAGATATCCGGGGGGGACCTTGGGAGACTAGAATCGAGTATAGAGAGCTTTGGTGGCAAGTAGCATTGAATGCTGATAAATATCCAGGGCTAAATGATAACATAACCTTTGTCAAAATTAAGAGCAGCCAAGTTGTAGGAATGTTATTACCTACTCTTGCCACCAGAGGTCCCCACAGTTTTCTAAACCTGGAATTATGAGAAGAAAATATGTATTTCAGATATTGTCTTTTATATTTGCATTTTTACAACATGAATGTGTATTATATCAATGGAATTATTTGAATTTCAATAATTATGAGTCTTTTACTGCATTTTATTTTACACATGAATTTTATCTGAGAGTGTCCTAATTGTTTCAATGCATGTCTTATGGTAGTAAACTGTAGTAACTTCTACCCACATGCATTTATACATTTCATGAGCTACATACATTTTTAAGTACATAACTTATTTATTAGAATATTTATAAAAATATTATTGCAGATTTTAACATATTTATACATATTTAAAGTTTTTAGGAATGATATATTGTGTGGCAAAAATGTAATTTAAAGTGTTATGGAGGGGAAGGCAGTTTTAGAACAATTTTGCACTATTTTTTAAACCTTAATTGATTTCAATTAATGAGCAATTAACTGAAGGTTGAGATTATATAAAAGCACTTTTAATTGATGTACTGGTTATTCTGATGAAGTCGGAGAAGTTGACGAAAACGTAGGGTGTGATTTTTTGTACTAAGGCGTTCATTTTTCTGGATTGTTTGGCCTTTGGATTACATTAAAGGTTTCCTGAACTGGTCTCCGTGGTGGCGAGTTTGTCCTATCGTTATCTGCTTGTTGCCTTTTTCTTTGGAGTTTATTTGCAGTTCCTAATTTTCTTTATATGATAAAATGACATGACAGTGAAAAACAGTTTCCGGCAAAGGCAGGAGAATTTAGCTATTAGTGTACAAAAATGAGAAATGTGTGCTGTTCAGTTCCATTATAAATCTTGCTATTGTTACTTTGTAAGTGTATCCTGGGTGACACACCCAATGCAGGTAAGGTACTCTTAATTGCTGTTGTGTCTTCCTTCTCCCTTCCACTAATCATTCACAGTTGCAATCCATTAGCAACTAACACAGAGGTAGTGCCTACACTATATTTGTACCTGCTGCATGAAGTCAGAAGTTTGGGATTTAGCAATTCTAATGAGTTCACACCTCATTTGCATCTTCATCATGCTCAGATGCCTGGATCTACACTATAAAAAGATAACCGTGTGGCTAGGGAACTTGAAAATGAGGATATTTGTGTATTTGGAGAATGTAGAAGATTGCTATTCCTTTGAATTTATCTGCATAGACGGCTTCTGATCTTGCTAAGGTATGATCGTATTTTTCAAGTACATTCTAGATTTCTTAAAATGTTTTGAAGAAAATGTTTAAATACATGAATTAAAAATTGAAACTTTTACCTGTATGCTCTTCTTATAGTTCATTGTTTGCATAAGCATTTTGTAAGGCATTTTCTTTCTCAGATAGAGAGCCTATTAACGTTCATCAAAGTGTTATTGTTAAAACTGTTTATCTTTCAATTTTCTTATGTTATTTCAGTGTAATGTAATATGCTACATTACCAATGACACAGGGGTATCATGCTTCTAAGATGGCCCATAGACATCTCCAGGGGAGTGCTGGGCGCAGTGAGAGGCAACTGGCAGTTATATGTAACTGACTTTTCTGTTGTAGATTTGAGCCTTTTGTTGAAAGCATACATAACAATTGAATTATGTGGTATTCTTTAGTTTCTACAAACTTTACGTTTGCCTGATTTTTGGGGGGGGTGGGGCAGCCACGTACCATTTGCATGTTGTCACAACAACAGTTGTTTTTCAAGAGGCGTAGTCTTGAAATTGTGTATTCATCCTGTTATTTCCCTGGTAAACAATATATTATAAAGGGGTATTCCTTTTTTTGGACCAAATATTGGTTTGTGTCTGAGTGTGATATGGTACAACAACATAACCTTCAGTTAACTGAAATGTGTGTCTCCAGTGCTTAATGTTGAAAATACCTATGTATATATGAGCAGGAATTTAATTATGTGATATTTATGTGATTTATCCTTCTTTTTTTATATCACATAGGATTATGCACCCAAGCATACAAATCCACATAAACCCGCTCTCAGTGACTCTGAAAATAAAGTCATAGTGCAGGCATTCATGCACCATAACACCTGCCTCCTTGAAAGAGGACATGGTGATATGCCTGACAGAATTCAGATTTGGAACCAGATAGTCAATGATGTGGATGCCGTAGGGGTACACCAGGACTTATGATCAGGTGCATCACAGGCCCACTGATATGATTCCATCAGCTTGGAGGAGACCAGCTGCAGTTGGCCGTGAACAGCTACAGGGGGTGGGGGCTGCTACAGAGCCACCACTGCCACCAAATAAAGAGTTTCTGTCCACTGCCAGAGATTCAGAGGGCTGAGTGGAAACTGCACACCGACATGTGATAAATGTCAGAGCTGATGTGTTTCAGAGGAAAAGTGTGTGCCAGGAGGAGGTTCCAGGTAAGCTTACACATGTCAGGTTGTAAGATTTGGTCATATAGTCAAATAAAGAAAAATTTAACTAGTGCTTTATGTGTTTTTTTGGATGAACTTACTGATAAATTAAGAGATTTAATGGTACATTTTTGTACACTACACATGGGCTTTGGGTGGACATGTCAGTCAAGTTTTGTTTAAAATTATTATTAATGGAAATATAGGCAAAAATTGTGTATTCACTCTCCTCCTGAGTTATTGCAGTTGTGAGGATTTCATACTTACCTTTTTCATTTCTTCAAGGACCATCTAGCTTACCAAGTGTAGAAATAATGGCACATGGTAAGGCAAGCATTTTTCTTTGATTATTTATGAAAATTTGTCAGATACATGGTTGATATTCAGCCATCCTTGTATTTGCCTCAGACAGTCAGTAAGTTTACATAGACCTATTTGACTAAGCCCTCAGATATTGGACAGGTAGAGGGTGACACACTTGATCAGGATAGTGTGGTTACTGTGGCTTCAGTGCCGGTTGACTCTGGCCATAGTCAAAGTGTGGGTGAGATGCCATGCAGGAGGGATAGTAGCGGTGCTCAGAGGAGGCCTGCTGTCCACCCTCTACCTGATCCTGGTAAGTCTTTACATGCCATTTGATGTTTGTTTAGGTTTGTCATGGAGGTGTAGATGCATTCCACTAGGTTTTGTGAGAACATGCTTGGGTGTTGTAGATGTGGCACAGGCTAACATGCAGACTACCTCCATCATGTGGTTCATTCAATGGATCAGATGAATGATACAATGGAAAGGGAAGTGCCTGTGATGGAACAACTGCTGGGAGGAGGACAGCATCCATGTGGACATAGGTCAGCATAATTTGTGCAGAAACTGAAAAAACTACCATCTGTGTTAGCATGTCTGGCAGGAGATCTGTGCATATTCTCAGATTAACTTGTATTGTATGCCAGCATGCCTAATTGTGAAAACGTAAATATATTTTAAAATGTTGAGTATTTCCCTGTTTAAACAACATGTTTAAAGAAGCTGTCACTGCTTTGATACATTTCTATATACACATGTTTGGAGGGTACATTCTAAAGTACAAACTGTGGCGAATCAGCTGAACAGTGAGTTAAGTCATTAGAATGTTCCTAGTTGCTAAGAGATTATTTAAACAGCTGATTGACAGAAAAAGAGTTTTTTAAAACAGCTGACTTATAGTTTGAAATTAGACAGTTGATACTGCAGTTTGTTAAGTACTGGGTAGTTTGCCAAGTAATGGGCAATCAGTGGACACCAAGAAAAGAGAACTAAAAAAACTGTACACTTGCCTTGGCCTTGCTATTATATCTTAGAGTAGATCATGGACAGTATTCTTTAGTTAGATCAGGAAAGCTTAGTTATTAAGATATAGTTTTATTGAGAGTTATTGATTTATAATCTTACAATCATTTTACTTATCATTAAATATTTTTCATTACATTACACTGTGACTGGAAGCCATTGTTTTTCTTTAGAGATCAAAGAGTGGTTCTACCTGTCTGATATTCCCCAGGTCACGTCGAAGACCTAGCTTTTCTGGTCATAGGTATCATTTATTCTGATAATTAATTTTCTTAACTGAACACCCCTGTAGAAGGGCATGATGACCCTCTGACTGGTGGCAGCATTACTGTATTGTTTTGGAAAAGGAACACAGCTGGAAATCTATATTAGGCTTTCCTAGAAGTGTTTGGATGTGTGAGATTTAAATTTCTTTTGAGTGTGAGTGTATTGGAGGTCTTAAACTGAAACACTTTGCTCTGAAGTGTGTAATAAGAAAATACATTTGGATGGACAGAGGTATATAGTCCAGTCCCAGAAAATAGAGCATGTTCCTGTGGTGCTCTTAGGAGGTAATTGTGAAATATTACTTCTGTTTAAGTGACAGTCTCATATTGGTGTTAATAGTGAGGACTGATGCTCCTTAGTTACTGACCCAGGATAGTAAGGGACATCATTTAATTGCTGGCAGTCTGGTGAGATGTAGCTGGACATCACATAATCATCATTTTATGTTAGCTGAGGTGGTCTTGCCTGATCATGCTATCATAGTGGCACTATTTCCACTGATCTGTCAGTAGTTGAGGTGTCCACACCTAGATGTGGCAGGCCATAGGGATCGTAGTTTTGGGTATGCTTGTGAGGAGAGCTCATCCAGCAGACATTAGTCATGTTCAGATAGCAGCAGTACATCTGACCAGAGCCAATTCTCATGGTCAAGAGAACGATGATGAACTGTTACCTTTACCATGCGCAGTTCATACCTGTTCAACATACCAGGACATACAGCTAGCACAGAGCTTGGTTGTGTTCTTGCAGACACTCACACACACATGTCAACTTCAGTGCCCAGACAGACACAAATAACATGCACAACAGTTAAATGGGTCATTTGTGGGATTTACAGCTTATTCTGTCTCAGTGGCCATTTGATACTTTATCCAAATGTCTGTCTTCTTGCCTATCTTTCTTAGTCATGCACACTCACTACCTTTTGTGTCAATCTTGGCCTCCTGCCCCCCAAACAACACCCAGTGCAAGTGATGATAACTGCTCCTTCTCCTTGTTTCTATCTTTTGGATTCAGGAATACATAAGTCTTTTGTCTGATGCACAAGGTGCATGGCTGACTGTGTGCTTATTATATGTGTTTGTGATGGTGTTTTGATAATTGTACTGCTTTCTTACATGTTTTTGTAATATATGTATTTTTGATGCATGAAGCCTATTAATTGATAGCGAGCACATCTATTGACATAAGCCATTGCTGTCAAATAT